>NC_056728.1:43160724-43183224 GCF_019279795.1 Protopterus annectens | reverse complement strand
TCAGACACAGTATGATTTTTCACAAATTATTCTTGAATTTTTGTACCTGTGGATTGGGCAGCCTTAATAAGCCCCCTGCGGAATATATCCTTGAGCTTGGGTTTCATGTTGAAGTTCTTTGCTCCGCCAGTTACTGATATCAGTAGATTTGGCACTTTCAGTCTCCAGCACTCTGTCATCAGTTTGTACAAGACTTCAGGTGGTGTTTTTGATGAAACACGTATATACTAGAGATGTGAAAAGAAATGTAGCAGAATATTATAATTGTAATTCCAACTGTTAAATGCAGGGATCAGTTTAAATTACATTACAGCCTTCTACTTTGTAAACAAGGATACATAAAGGGAAAGTCTGCAATTAAACCCATTAATACCTATAAGCTTCCAGAATCTGTTCTGCATATAACCAAATTTTGGAAATAATAAGTAGAGGACAAGAACAAAATTAAAACAAATAATAACTAAAGGTTGGTTGCCTGATATGTACACTTGTCTGAACTTTATTCTCAAACTCAGATATGTGTCTGTAAGATACAGTACAAAACTCATCACATTTTGGAATTAATAGATAAGCCTCCTCTGTCAGAAACTGTGATTGTGCTTTTAATATTTAATATTGTATTATCTCTTCCCGGTACATGCCTTTATCATGGTAAAGGGGATTGTGGAATCTCATAATCATGACAGTGATGTCATCTGAATCTTATAAACCTGCTTGGGGTACCTTTTGACAAACTGGACTGTAGGGTGACCCAGCAGTGACCCATAGTCCTTTCCATGATGGTTCAGGGTTGTCAGAACAGCAGTATTCCATAGTACCCTCCATGAAGGTTCTGCTAAAGAATCTAAGAACCTCATCCATAACAAGAATACTGAGACCCACACTTGTGTGTGTAGGTATACAGTGCATAAATACATATATGTGTGTGGGATATATATATATATATATATATATATATATATATATATATATGTGTGTGTGTGTGTGTGTGTGCGTGTGTGTATTTAATGATGATTGAAACACCCAAATGTCGATATCAATAATATCGATAACAAAAGGTTAACGATTCAAAAGTTGAGTCCACTATGGATTTGTGAAGAAAATCCTCATCACATGCAAGTAAAAAGTTTACAATAAGAAAATAAAGAAAAATAAAGCTGCAACCTCCAACCCCTGATAATTATATATATTAACAAGCTGCAACCTCCAACCCCTGATAATTATATATATTAACTCCAAGATCACAGAATTCCATGGGGGAAGGGGCATATTCCCCAGGCTTGGGCATTGTTGATCTTGCATACCTGTAAATCATCTGCTTTGTTGACTAAAGTGTGTCGACAAGACAGATGTTGACATTCAGGTGTTTTGTTCTTTTTTATTGACCTCATCAGTACAACATAACTGGATTCAGAAGCCATTTGATGTCCTTAAGGGGTCATTTGAATATATCCCATGGACCTCCTTATATTAGGTTTATGTTATAACCTGGTGAAAAATTCTTGCTTGGCTGGATTTTTCTTGCAGTTTTTACTGTGACCTTTTTACTCTTTACTTTGGATGCTAGATGGAATATTTTGCAGGCGCCTTAATGTTTATGTATATCAGCTGGATTTAAAGACCCTGTGCTTCTACAGTATAACCAAACAATCCACTTATGCTGTACTGATGAGGTCAGTAAAAAGACTGAAACATTAATGCCCACAGCTAGTGGTCTTTGGCATTATTGGCCTTAATGATCCATAAAAACTATGAGAGTAAAAAGTCATGGGCATTTAGAAGATATTTAGCTGAAGCTCTTGGTGTCTTTTAGTTTTGCAGTTTTTACTGAATGGTCCGTCTGCATGACACTTTTACCCTCTGTCTAAAATAGAACTAATATTGATAAAGCAGTCAAATCAACTCACCTTGCTAACATTTTGGGTAAGCCCTGTGAAAGTGAGATCTCCATAGGCATCAGTGGGCACTTCTTTGGTGTGTTTTGTCACATCCCAGGGCAAATCCTGATGAAAACCATGATTCTGGGCCACAAAAGAATGTTCTTCCTTTTCATGTCCACAAGCACACACTTGCTTTCTGAGGGGGAAAAGAAAACACCATTGATTTATTTAAAGAGGACAAAGTGAAAGACAAAGTTATCCAAAGCAACCAAAGAGGCAACAAGCTTATCTGTGGAAAATATACAGTAATCAAAATTCAATACCTAGTCATTTAGAGTCTCAAAAGTAGCAGAGATTAATGCCAAGGAAAAAGACTGGTTCCCATGAAATGCTAACAATCACAGAAACAACAGGACAGACAAACATAAGGGTTAAGGCACAAAGTAGCAGGAAAGACGTAACAGCTGCAAAAGTAAATGATAAAAAAATTCTTAAAAAATTAGGATCTGAGAAACAAAAAGGACATTTTGTATCTTAATGTGAGCTTATGCTTAGCATACAAAGCCTTGATATCTGATATAGTTCCAAGCTCATCCATCCGTCATACAGTGAGTATGCTGTGAGAAGTAAGGAAATTTAAAACATGTGATCTTATTTATTTACCTGAAAAATAAAAAAGTGCCCCATTAATGTCAGAAAAAAATATTTTCACCTTTACAAGTGTGTGTTCTTACAGTGCTTGAGTACCATATCTATTGACAAACTTCATTGTTCTACTTTATCAGCCTATCTACTAGAAACATGCCATAGTTTATTCTTAAATCAGTAGACTCTTCCTTAAAATGATTTTACATGTCATACTCCCATGAAGGTGGTTACGCATCCATGTGATTTCAGTTTTTTCTTGAACAATTCCCCAAATTTCTGCTTAAACCAGTTTTTGGTTCCAACTTGTCCTTCTTTTGTGCCAAAGGTCATGGCTTATATTGCACTGAACCAGACAATGATAGATTCATAGGTTTGTGATAAATGTAAAACCCACTGCCCGTTAAGAAGCTCAGTTGCATTTGTTTCATGTTGAGATTTATATTTACACAGGCACTATCCTTTTATCCTGACCCAGAAAACTGAAATGGAGAGGTTATTGCATTTCTGTCACCACAAAGCATGATTATAGTTTATATTTCCAAGACTAACAATATAAGAAAGTCATATCAGTTGCTCATTTCCTTCTTTGCTGTTTGGGATTGAACATTGTTTTACCTTCTATTCTGAACAAGATACATGATTACGTTTCTATCTTAAAAGGCAAAATTATTCAGTTTGCTGATATTTTCTTTCCCCGTTTATAAAACATGATCTTGACCTAGGAATTATTTTTGTTTAGATAGTGACTTGTTTTTCGAGTACGTGAAAGGTGAAATATGGAAATATAGGAATTTGATTAAATCATGCATGCTGGAGAATGGCAATAAATCACACATCTACATTTATCAACAGTACTGTATGTTACACAAGTAACAAATGTAAGTATGTATGTATGTAGGGTATGTATATCTGTGTGCAATAAAATATAGATTAAGCTGTGTTGCATCTCTGGCATCTGGCATAGAAAACCATGTAAAAAGCACCTCTATTCATTCTGGGTAATGAGATCAGTAGTCAGATTATTTATTTATTTATTATTTATTTATTTGCATTTGTTTACTGGAATAGTCCACTGGGCCAAAATGAGCCCATTTTTAGTGGATGCCCAAGGAGAAAAGCTCCACATTAACAAGCAGATACAGTACAACAGATACAGTTGAATACACAAAAGGTAATCATGTCAATATCAGAAACATCAAATAGCATGATGAGTATAATAATAACAACCTACGGAGATGAGTTCTGTAGGGACATCAATAGAAATGTAGCAGTAAATACAAACATAGGTGTGCATGTCAATCAGATCAATTCAATATGGGTCTAATTAATATTACAAGATAGTAAACACAGATGGAGTTTCTTTGAATAGTCACACAAATAGGTGGAATAGATTCAGCTAGACAGAAAGCAAGTCAATATACACCATTGTAATGGTTACTGGGAAATCAAGTTTTGTGAGATGCAGAGCTGGCACATGTGCAGTGCATAGAGTGGAGAGGTGTTGCTGTAGAGATATTTTGAACGAGGAAGGGTTTCTGGTAGTTCTTATTGATAATGGTTGGGTGTTCCATTGTTTGGCAACCGAGAAAGAGTATAGCATCTGGCCATCTGGAAGGTTTGTTTTTTCTACTTTCCGGAGAAGTTGGTTCACAGATCTGAGAGGCTTGTTTGGATGGCAGTGAGTAATTATAGAAGTAAGGGCTGGGCAGTCTAAGGGTTTGAAGATAATTTTCTGTGCCGTTTTTAATTGTAAGTTTGTAAGGTAATGTGGGAGATTGAGCCAGTTCAATGACTGTAAGGAGGCACAGTGATGGGTGGAATATTTGGCATTATTTGTGAACTTGGTTATTTTATTGTAACAGGTCTCAAGCTTGGATTTCAGAGAGGACTGAATGTTAGCAAGTAGTGGAACACCATAAACAAAACAGGGTTATAGGTAGGATGAAGCAAGTGCTTGTTTTGTGGAGCAACTATGTCTGTAGAGGAGACCTAGTTTTTAATGAATGTTTTGATATTACTGTACAAATGCCGGTCAAATTTTAGTTTTTTGTCTAAGATTACACCTAGTAGTTTTGTATGAGAAACAACCTCAGTGGTTGTTTTGTTTTAAGAGTATATAGTAAACTCAGTCTTGTTTAATGGAGTTGTTTTCTTAAGGGTTAATAATATGAGTTTGGTCTTGTTAGGGTTAAGGGCAAGATGGTTGTTGGTCATCCATGTTTCAGTAGATGTGAAGGCATTTTAGGTAATTTGTTGAAGTTCAGAAATGGAGTTGGCAGAGCAGGTGATGGTCGGGTCATCTGTGCATTGGATTACTGAACCTTGACTAAGAGAGGAATGAAAGCTGTTGATGAAAATATTGAAAAGAAGAGGCCCTAGTATGGAACCTTGGGGAACCCCTGTAAGTGTGCTAAGGAATGGAGATAGAGAGTGCTGCCATTTGGTAGTTTGTTGCTGGGGGAGATGCTGAGTTTAGAAAGTTTGTAAGACGTAGGGGGTGGGAGACTATATCAAAGGCTTTAGAGAGGTCAAGAAATAGTGAGGATACAATTTTACCTCTATCTCAAGCATGGTAAACTGTTCCCATGAAGGATATAAGAGCTGTTGTAGTACTGTGGCTTGGTATGAACCCACGCTGAGTTGGGGAGAGGATTTGGTTATGAAGTAGAAAGTTTAGAAGTTGAATGTGAATACATTTTCCAAGATCTTAGAGACAGGGGAGAGAATACCAATAGAGCAGAAATTGGAAATGTCAGTGCTGTTGCCATCTTTATGAAGAGGAAGAATATATGCTTTTTTCCAGATGTTCCAGATGCTAGGAACACAGGACTCTTGGATATATCTGTTTAGAAGAATACTAATAGGGTATACAATAGCTTTGTCTGACATTTGAAAGTATTCAGAGGGTAAGTTGTCAGGAGTACTGGTACCAGAGTTGAGCTTAAGAAGTAATTTTGTTATTGTAGCAGTAGGTACAGGACAGAAAGAAAATCTAGGTGGACAGGGAGTCGTGGTGTTCTGTGAAGATAGATTAGGATATGCAGAGTTTGAATTGTAGCAAGCTTGGGGAAAGGTAGCAGTGAGATTAGCTATAGTATTGATAAAGTTTGAATTGAAGAGAGTGGCTATTTCAGTAGGTGTTTTGTTGGGATGTGGACAGGGGTTGTTCTTTGAACCTGGGTTTAGTAGAGATGTAATGGATTATTTTGAAGACTTAGGTAGTGTTCTTTTTTGTCTTTAATGATTAGACGTTTTACCTGATTACAGAGTTGACTAAATTTTAAGTGATTGAAAGGGTTTTTATTTTTTTTTTGCCATAGTTGCCAGGATTTGTCCCTAGCACTCATGAGTTGTTTGGTAGGCTCTGTGAGCCAGATAGCATGGTTTGTTTTTATTCTTTTTTGTCAAAGTGGAGCTAGTCTGTTTAGAGTATTGAGAAATATTGAGTTGAACCACTCAACGGCTTTATCAAGGGAAAGGACTTTTTGTATTTCCCAGTTGATGTTTTTCAGAGTGTTGTTGAGGATTGTTGGGTTAAAATCGGTTAGATTTCTTGTTTGTTTATATTGGTGTTGACTTAGTGATGGAGAGGTTTTACACAGAATAAAGGCAGGGAGGTGGTCACTCATGTTGTTCGGTAGTGTGCCTGCAGTTGAAGATTTTGTTGGGGTCAGAGACTAGTACCCAGTCAAGGATGGAACCACTGTCCTTGTTTTTGTTGGGTCTGGTTGGATTGATAAAAAGCTGTGTAAAGTTAAATGGATTAATTTTGGATGAAGGGGAGTGGAAGGGAAGACCAATCCAGTGAATGTTTACACCCCCCAGGATAATTGTTTCATTTTTTATATTGTTTGAGGTCCAGGCAAGAATTTCTTCTAACAGAGGAATGTTGTTAACTGGGGGTATGAATAGGGCTATAATGCAGAAATTTTTACAGTTCATTTTAAGGAATGATATTACAATTTCAGCAGTAGAAAATTGTGGAATGCAGTCAGTACAGGGGACTATAGTAAAGGTTTCTAGAAAGAGTAGTGTGACACTTTCTCCTTTTTTATGGGGTCTATATGCTCTTAAACATAACATAACATAAGAGATATGCTCTAGAGAGAAGAGGAATGAAGGTCAGCAGGACTAAGACAGAATATATGTGTGTGAATGAGAGGGAGGATAGAGGAATGGTGAGGATGCAGGGAGTAGAGGTGGTAAAGGTGGATGAGTTTAAATACTTGGGATCAACAGTTCAGAGTAATGGTGAGTGTGGAAGAGAGGTGAAGAAGAGAGTACAGGCAGGATGGAGTGGTTGGAGAAGAGTGTCAGGAGTGATTTGTGACTGACGAGTACCAGTAAGAGTGAAAGGGAAGGTCTACAAGAGGGTAGTGAGACCAGCTATCATATGGGTTGGAGACAGTGGCATTGATAAAAAGGCAGGAGTTAGAGCTGGATGTGGCAGAGTTAAAGATGTTAAGATTTGCACTGGGTGTGACGAGGGTGGACAGGATTAGGAATAAGTATATTAGAGGGTCAGCACAGGTTGGAAGGTTTGGAGGCAAAGCCAGAGAGGCAAGATTACATTGGTTTGGACATGTGCTGAGGATGGATGCTGAGTATATTGGGAAAAAGATGCTAAGGATGAAGCTGCCAGGTAACAGGAAAAGAGGAAGGCCTAATATAAGGTTCATGGATGTGGTGAGAGAGGACATGCAGGTGGTTGGTGTGACACAGCAAGATGCAGAGGACAGGAAGAAATGGAAACAGATGCTCTGCTGTGGCGACCCCTACGGGAGCAGCCAAAAGAAGAAGAAGATCTGCTCTTAAACAAGCATTACCTTTATGTAAGGTTTTACCCAGGTTTTGGTGGCAGCTATTATATCTGGTTTGTTGTAGGATACACGGACATGGAATTCTGGGATTTTGTTTCAACTACTTTGAATGTTAGGGTTGTGATATTCGGAAATTTCTAGGAGTTCTGGAGGTTGAGAGAGGAGGAAGAGGGTTCTGGGTTGGGGTGAATATCTCCACAGTGGGGTAAGTTTATGTAAATAAAAACTGTAGGGGTAATTCAAGAGTGAGCATTTGCAGGTGTTTTGCAGCTGAAAGATTTTTAATTTGGTAAATATAAGTATGCTTATATGAATCAGGCTGGAGAATATTTCTGAATCGCTAGTGAGAGATCGGGTTTGTGTAGATGTTATAGAGGTGACTTGGGGAGGTAAGAACATTGTGTACAGTGATGTTATATTTGGCAGAAGACAAAAAAATAGGAAGAGGGAGAGGAGCAGTGTATTAGTAATGAAAGACATTAGTAAAGAGGGAAGCAGGTTCTAGATAGAGGGATAGAAAGGTAGTGAAACCACCAACCTTTGTTTCACTAAATGCAAGCTTGCTAAAAATGATTCTGCTTTATTGTATTTCTTACAGATTTTGTAGCTTCACTGAGTTATGTCTACATGCCAGCTGCACTGCTTTTTAAAATCTCCACATTTAAGATTTTTAATGTTGTAACAGCAATGGACTCCATTTCTGAATTAGTTTATAGTTAAAGTGCAAGAAATCAGTATTGCTTCAGTATTTTATTATTTGCAAATGCTGTTCTCAGCAGATGCATTATGCAAAGAAATGCCTCTTACTGTCACCTTTACTAATACCATATCCTTGATAGACTTGTCTGAGTGTCTTTGTTCCCCATTGCTGTGGTTTCTGCTTGCATATCCTGATATTTTATCATTTTATGACTCTCAGTTTGAAGTGCACTGCAGTCACTCTGTAAATAATGCTGCTTTTGCACTTTTACCCTCAGCTACAATGTCTAATTTTTTTTGGTTCTGCTTTCTTAACTGTTGGTATTGGATGCTTCCATAGGACTATTACTTGTTTTTTTCAGATATTCTTTGTGGTTCGTTTAAAAATGTTCTCTGTTACTTATATATTGAAATGTTTACAGAACAGCCAAGAGAACAGACTCGCCACATTATTGTGCCTTTCAGTCTGCACACCCTTAGTCAGAAATATAACACAGGAAATGAAAATAAACTAAACGGCTCAGAGTGCAGAGGGGTGCAGAGTAGCAAGACCAAGTGAAAAAAGAAAAAAGAAAGCTGCACCAAACTTACACAACCACCACGTTTATTATCAAAAAATAAAAAAGAAAAACAGGATAACGTTAGTGCTTTCACAACTGCTCTTGCCGCTTCATCAGACCACGAAGAAGCGACAAGAGCAGCTGTGAAAGCGCTAACGTTATCCTATTTTTATTTTGTTTGGTGCAGCTTTCTTTTTTCACTTAGAAATATAACACAGCCAGCAAAAAATAAATAAAAGAGATTTAGTGCTTATGTGAAAAAAATCTTACTAATGTTTATTAATGTAGACCTATGTATGTGCATTTATATATATATATATATATATATATATATATATTTGTTTGTGTGTGTGTATTTATATAACTGTCTCTCTATATATATATATATATATATATATATATATATATATATATATATATATATATATAAATATATATATATATCTATATATGTGTGTGTGTGTGTGTGTGTGTGTCTATGAAGAATATCAGTTTGCAAACTGCAAAATATTACAGCACTGATCATCAACAAAAATTGATTGTCACATACATTGCCAATACTAAAACATGCATGCTCCAAGTAATAGAATACAAGCATAAAAAAGGATAACTTTGCTTTTTGCAGGGTCAAGCCCCACCTGCACCACCCACAATTCCTGCTACGTGTATATACTAAATCTCAGCACAACAGCAGTGAAAAGTGCTTATTACAGCAATCTTAAACCTGAATGATTGGCTAACATATATCTATAGCTGTATCTGTTTATCTATCTATCTATCTATCTATCTATCTGTCTATCTATCTATCTGTCCCTCTACCAATCTATTGTTTTTGCAACAATCTTACACCAGT
The DNA here is from genome assembly GCF_019279795.1 of Protopterus annectens. NCBI lineage: Eukaryota > Metazoa > Chordata > Ceratodontiformes > Protopteridae > Protopterus > Protopterus annectens. Next base: position 43,173,764 of record NC_056728.1, on the reverse strand, counting down.
GTGATTGGCCAATATATATCAATAGCTATATATATCAATAGCTCTATATATATATATATATATATATATATATATATATATATATATATATATATATATATATAATGTGTGGGTCTATATTACATATTAAAAAAAGAAAAAGAAAAGGGTTTAAGCAGGGGGGCAACCCCCCTGCACCCCACACCCCCCGCTACTTAAATATACCAACTCCGAGATCGAAAATTTCCCATTCCCTACACTGTGGCGCGATCTTGGAGTTGGTATATTTAAGTAGCAGGGTGGCACAGCCCCCCACATGAGGGGTGCAGGGGGGCTGTGCCCATCTGCTTGCACCCTTTAGTATTTTTTTTTAGTTTGTTTTTTTTTTTAATTATTAATATTCGAACATTTAAATGTTCGATCTCTAAAGGTCGACCTTTAGAAATTCTAACATTTAAGCATTCGAATATCTAATATAGACTCTAATATGTGTGTGTGTGTGTGTGTGTGTGTGTGTGTGTGTGTGTGTGTGTGTGTGTGTGTATGCATATATTATAGATATAACTATACATTATATATGCATATATATCATATCTATAGCTATATCATATATCATATATATATATAGATTCACTTTATAACCTCGAAATACTAAAATATCGAATTTCAGTATCTCGAGACTATAAAACGGAATCCACAAAACATCGACACAAAAAAAACGCGAAATTCACAACACCGAAAACACCGCATACACTATACCACACATACACCACAACACCCACATCACAACATAAACAAAAAAAACTACACACATACACAACTCATACACACATAAGCTGGGGGCAAGCCCCCCTGCACCCCCCATGTGGGGGGCTGCACCCCCCACACCCTCCCTACTTATATATACGAACTCCGAGATTGCACAAACACAAAACAAAAGCCAACTCACACATTCACATTCTCCGACCCCTCACACACGCATCAAACACATCAGCACACTCACATACACTCTAACTCCCACTCAAAACCCTTAGAAAATACTTACCTGACATAACACCTACATACACACACGGCACCGCGCACCATCAAAACACAATCCCAGACATTACGCAGCATAAGGTCATAACCGTGAATTCGACATATATTCGAGTTCGCGATTATGACCTTTCGCTATTTTTAACATTCAGCTTTATAGTCTCGAGATACTGAAATTCGACATTTCAGTAATTCGAGGTTATAAAGTATTTCCATAGAAATATATATATATATATATATGTATATATATATATATATATATATATATATATATGTATATATATATATATATATATATATATATATATATATATACATATATATATATATATAGATAGATAGATATATCTGAAATTCGATATTTCTGGATTTCAGGATTATAAAGTGAACCCATATATTTATATATATAGTATGTTGTGTCTTTTTGTTGTGTCTTTCGGCTTTTCCCGGTTAGGGGTCGTCACAGCAGAACTCCGGTCTGCTAATGATTGGTAGTTGATTTTTACGTGCCACGTTACCAGCTCTGACACACAACCTTCAACGAAGGTACACCCATTCACGCATGTCTCCACGCAGAAGACACTCTAGCTAAGAATCGAACCGGACAGCGTCTTACTGTGAGGCGACAACACTACCGCTGCACCACCACCGCGGATTTTTGTTTATTGTAATGTAAGATATGATATGCGCAAATTCCACCTAGTGGACATCTTAAGACATAGCATTTGAAAAACAATTATTTGTGTATGTGCTCATTCAAAAATTGTTTTATATTAGTCTATATATTTCTCATTGCATACACTAATATAAAATACCTTATGTTCCTGATGACATCAAGCAAATAAACACAAATAGACAAATACAGGTCTACAGTAATGCTTTGTTTTCAAGTTCAATAATATTTTGGGTTTTTAATTTGTGATAGATGTAAAATGAAAATTACATTTCTTGGAACCCGAATGTACATTAAATTTAAATAACTATTATAGAAATGACCATGTGCCATTGTAGCAGTGCTAGAATCTGAAATAGTTATTGTATGGCATTGCCAAAATTTGTTTCATATTTTATACTCTTTTTAAGGCAATGGTTTAAATTAGTACAAATCATTATGCCCAGTAGCACCACCTCCAATGTGACATGGACCAACCTTATAATGTCAGACCTGACCTCTTATTTTTCAAGAAATGAATGTTCCTGTAAATCAAGCTCTTATTAAGAAAATGAGAGTGAAAAAAGGCTGTATAATGTCCATTGCAAGGCATATGCCCCTGTACCCCCCAAATGGACTACAAGGCACTTAAAACGTTGAATAGCAGGAGGTACATGGGGGCAGCAGTCCCATACCTTTCAACCTCTTAGAGGAAGAAATCTGGACAAAGCCATATATAAACCTGGTACAAAGACCCAAAAATAGGGACAATTTTTAAATATTGCTCTTACAAACTTAGAAAATTGATAGAATAACAGGTTTTGCATTAGCATGAATTTTCTGAAGGGTATGAAGTCTGAAACTCAAATGTCTATCATTATTTTCTAACTTCAGTCTTTAATGATTTGCCACTAATTTCCCCAAAAACTAAATTTTTTTGAAAAACAGACAAAAATATGAGGCAAAAATCTGGACGTTCTGTGAAAATCTGTACATTTGAGAGGTATGACCCCTTGCTGGATGTGTTCAGCTGTCTTTCACTGACATTGTCAGTAATGCCTGCCATTAGACCATCACTTTTTTATATACTTTAATCTTCTTAAACAAATACTGAATTAGAATAATTAAAAAAAGAGAGAGAGAAAACTGCCAAACTCTTAACTTGCAGCACCGTTGGCATATTAGTCGACACGGCCCACACCTTTGCGATGTATGATGGTAAGCCCTAAAGTAGATAATCGCCTTTATTCATTCATTATAACAGCAACCATGTGGAATCTGTAATATTTCATTAACATAATATTCTCATTATTTTATAGTTACCTTGTCATGCATTTATCGTGACCTTCATGTATTGTGGTGTGTTATTTAGGATTTCTTTTTCTCTGTTGGTCAGATCCAGCCATGTGATAAGTATTACACTTTAGTAATTGAGTTCTGGTTTGCTAGGCCTTAGATGTCACTGATGAGGAGAATGGCAGACCAGGCATACATTTGTATGACTTCGGAGGTTAGGAGTTGCTGATATAATGAGGACTGCTTTTTGCACTTTAGACCAAGTACTGGATTCTTCTGCTTTTTGAAAAGTGTATGTTTACAGAACATAAACATGCATTACATTACACTGGTCACATTCAAAACATATGGAAATGAATGCAACAAGTGCAGTTTTTAGTTTTTAACATCATTCTCAGCTTTGATATTATACATTTGTATAGTTGCTTCAATGGTCATCCATAAAATATTTTTCAGGACTATTCACTCTTGACATCTACTCCTTCCTGTTTTGGACATTCCTGATTCACCTCTCTCTTGACATCTAACCTTTCCTGTTTTGGACATTCCTGATTCACCTCTCTCTCTTGTCATCTAACCTTTCCTGTTTTGGACATTGCTGATTCACCTCTCTCTTGACATCTAACCTTTCCTGTTTTGGACATTCCTGATTCACCTCTCTCTTGACATCTAACCTTTCCTGTTTTGGACATTGCTGATTCACCTCTCTCTTGACATCTAACCTTTCCTGTTTTGGACATTGCTGATTCACCTCTCTCTTGACATCTAACCTTTCCTGTTTTGGACATTCCTGATTCACCTCTCTCTTGACATCTAACCTTTCCTGTTTTGGACATTGCTGATTCACCTCTCTCTTGACATCTAACCTTTCCTGTTTTGGATATTCTTGCTTCACTCCAGCCTTATTTGGAAACATAACCAGAACACCTTCTCTCTGTAGCTCATGACTGTCACAGTTTGGTGTCTATCTTGTGACAGTTGTGGTTGTGACAGTTCTGGTTACTCTTCTTCCAGAAATTTGATCCATTTGGCAAATTAATGTCTCTTTTTCATCCTACACAACTTTCCTCCCATCTTCTCCACAGACAAAATAGGGCCTTGCCTTGACCAACTTCCTTGGTTCATGCTGTAAACTTTCCTATGGCATTTGATTTCTTATTGTTTTTCTGGCAGGTACATTTGGTCATCTTATAAAATTTTTGCGACAGTAGTATTATCATCCCTGTTGATCTCTTTCCAGTGTTCCCTTTCATTTATATTAATTTTCAGATTGAGTGTCACAGCTGTAGTAGATAATTTGCTTTTCAATCTTCTGTCCCTTTATAACAGAGTTGGTGAAAGTTCGATTCCCCACACTGGACTATTCCTATGTTCTGAAATTGCAAGATGACAATCCTCATAGCTTTTTTCAGCAGCTGTTTTTCATGAGATGTTCACTGCTTTGATACTTCTGTCTACTTGTTCATTTGAGTGTGAGCAGTCCAGACTGGACATTAGATGTCTAAATTCTAACTCCCGTGTATATTGTCTTCTCTCTTGACTTTGGTATTGTGGACTATTATCATGCATGTCATCATGCATGAGAACATCAGTAGTCGCAGACTTAAGAATCAGACTTAAATGCACTAATCAGCTTTGTACTTATTGTATCAGTTAGTTTGATTATTTCATGACACTTGCAATAATAAGTCTGCACATATGAGTTAGATGTCTTCTTTGAGCTGGAACAAATCTTTGACCACTCTGTTCTGCAGATTACCTGATACAAGGTAAACCATCTCCTTTTCCTTTACGTTGTTGTTACGGTTTGCCCTGAAGATGCCATAACAATGTACTTCTTGGTCTATCTGAGTTGACATTCCTGGACGTTCCTGAACGGTACATTATACATCTTGTTCTTTCCTTGTGCTTCACTAATCATGTATATCACAAGTGGAGTCCCTCAGGGATCAGTCCTTGGACCGCTCCTTTTTGCATTTACTTCTCAGAAGTCAAGGCCAATGTCAGTGGTCTCTGGCTGACTAAATATGCAGATGATTGTGAATTAGGAGCTGTCACTGAATCTCACACTGACACAAATGTTTTCCAGGAGGGGCTGACAGACACAAACAACTGGTGTCAGAGCCATGGACTAAAACTAAATGCCAAGAAATGCATAATAATATCCTTTGAGAAGTCATCCATCCCTAGTAACTATCATATTGACAACACACCCCTTAGAGTTGACCTAGTAGTCTGGGAATTAGGGACACATATAGTAATCTAGCCTTTGATCATCACGTGTCTACAGTGGTGAGGAAAGCATTCTATGTTCCACAACTTATAAACAAAGGCATGGCATCTAAGTCCAAGAAAGTCATTGTTCCACTGTATTCGGCATTCATCAGACCAATAATGCCCCCTTTGGTATATACCTAACCAAGCATATCCAACAACTGGAATGTCCACAGAGATTCCTCACTAAAAGAATACATGGCGTAAGTAATATGTCCTATGCAGACCACCTCAAGGCCCTATCCCTGTATTCCGTCTCCTACATGCTTTTGAGGGGAGATCTATGCCTGGCATACAGGGCATTGTCAGACCCCACTCTAATGGAACTCCTGCATATCTACAAAGCAAACAGTACCAGAATTACCCATTCTAAAGACTTAAACCTTGCCTGTGATATAAATAGGACCTGCTGGAGAGATAGGTATGTATCTAAGAAACTGCCCTGTCTATGGAACAGGCTCCCATCCATGTGAAGCAGAGTTCCTCTCTAACTCAATTCAAGTGCAACTTGGACAATTAGATGGGAAACCGGAATTCATCCCTGGTCTGGCACCTATGTCTTTAATGCAAACAGGTAACCTATAAATGGTTCATCTCCCAGGCCCATCCTTACATTTATCAAGTGTCAGAGATTTGGGATGCATGGCTAGGCTTAAAAAGGCCCTTGTGGTCGTTAACCTAGTAAACACCTATGAACCTTTGAACCAATGTGATTCTTGTATCCTCTCAAGCATTTGTCTTCTCGGTTGATTGAAAACTGTGTTGTCAACCTTTAGCTTCAAGCCCTGAGCCCAAGATATTTCTTCCTTAAAAGAAAAATAAAACTGAAATAAAACTGAATCCCTTTCTTCACTAATAATGTATTTTCTTATGCTGTCCTTTTACTGTAATGTTTTTCAGTAAATATATTTCTAAATTATTTGGACATTCCTGTTTCAGTTCTCTCTTGACATCTAACCAGCTGGCAACCCAGAGAGTTATGTAGGGGTTTATGCCCAGTTCACTGGTTTTGTCAACTATACCCAAGTGGAATATTGTATTGAATGTCTTATTTTATTTTTCTTATGTCATTAATAACTGCAATAGTACCCAAATAATATCTAGTTCTAATATTTATTTATGCTTCCCTTGTATGTATGCTGTACTCAGCATATTTGCTGTGTCTGGCTCCTTGTCTGGTCTGTATTTCACTTTCAGCTCATACTTCTGCATATTAAGCAACATCCTCATCAGATTTTTGAGATGCTTTGTACAAAGGCTTTCTGAAAAATGCTTTGCAAGGAGCAGGCCCAAGACAGAGAAGGATAAAGCCATTATTGTACTGTAGATGACCCAGGTTCACTTAGCAGCAATGGCACATGAGGGGCCACAGAGTTGGATGAAAATGAGTGGCTGACATCTACTCACTGCTTCCCCAGACAGTCTAGGCTTGCCAGAATAGCATTGTTAAGAGCCTGGCAAGCTCTGTGATGCAAAAACAGTGTTCTTCTTTGATGGGAAGTTGTGCATGCACAGAAGCATGTATGCACCTCCTGAAGGTAGCATCTTGTAGAGCAGAGTCAGGGCAAACTCCCTGGAAGCATTATGATGCTGCACCAGTCTCCTCAACAGCCGGGATGTGAGTCATCAGTCCTGCTGAGTCCAGGGAGAGATGAGGTTGGGGCTGGTAGACCCGGTGAATAAGGAGATGAGCTGGTTGCAACTGATGGTTAGCTGCAATGAGGAAAAAAAACTTTGCAAGGAATTGTGGTCTATTTATATGTATACTGTCTTTATCACAGAAAATCTGTAGAATTCTTCATATAAGTTCATACATTCATGGGTGTACGCTAGGCTAACAACCACCAGGGGCTTTATAAGCCTAGTTATACAATCCAACCCAATCGTGTCCCTGGGGGTATGTTAGTTAAAAAGTTTCTAGAGGTTATATGGGAGAGAATATGTTACTTTGTACATTACTGTCTGCCCCTATCTATCAGAGACATGGGAGCCAGATCCAGGGTGAATTTCCTATTTCAAAATAAGAATAATGGCATCAGATATCCAGGCTTTAGGTAAAAAAACACTTTATTCTAAGAAAAAAGTAAGCGCTTTCACGAACATAGAGATCGCTTCATCACACTAACTTGATGCAACGCCACTCCACAATTTAAAGCACTCAGTATCCAATCAGTAGCTCTACATTATTAAACACATATACCTAGTAAAAAGCACATTTATATAGTATAAAAATCATTAGAAATTTATGAGTAAATAAAAATATATTAAAAACATAGTGCTATTTCAGTATTTCTTTGGTCCTGTTTTGTCGTTTTATATGAATTTCCTATTTCATATCCATTGGTCAAGGTTATGCTTAAATAGGGTTAGGGATGGACTCTGCTTCACATGGATGGGGAGCCTGTTCCAGAACATGGAGATCCTATGAGACACATATCTGTCTCGCCAACACATCTCATTTATGTCACAAACAAAATTTAAATCCTTGGATCTAGTGGTTTTGATGTTCATTTTGTGGATGTGCAAAAGGTCCATCAGAACTGGATCTCAGGATGCCTTGTATGCCAGGCATAGATCACCTCCCAGTAATCTATAGGAGATAGAGTACAGAGAAAGGTTTTTGTGGTGATTTGCATAGAACAATGTGTTTACACCTTGTATTCTCCTAGTAAGGAACCTTTATGGGTATTCCATCTGTTGCACATGTCTGGTCAGGTACATGCCAAAGGGGCATTATACTTAATTATGGGTCTGATAACGGCCAAATATCACTTAAATAAATCAATAAATGGCCTCACTTATCTATTCTGGAATTCCGCTGCACTTTCACTTCTACTAACATCTACTATCATTCCACCCTTACTGGACTCACTAGGTATTCACTCCTACTAACACCCTCCCTTCCCCCATAGAACACTTTTACTACCCTGCTGATCTTACTACTATTTTCCTGTCCCTCAACTACTTGTCACTCTTCTAACAACCTGTTTTTAAACTCAGTTGTATAACATGCCATCTTTGTTAATGCATTTGTAGAAAATCACTTTGTATTATATATTCACTTTAACATGTAATATTACTTTGGAGATTTCTCCCAGGGCCTCCGCTGAAAAAGAACATTTACCCAGTCAGACTATCTCGGGCAACAAATGTCAAATGAATAAAATAAATAAATAAAGTGGCACTATGACCTCCTTGGACCTGGATGCCATGCCCTTACTTATAAGTTTGGCATCATAGAATTACTTTTTTACTGCCTTGGCCACATGTTGGTCAAAGGCCAGATTACTGTCTACCTATGTTCCCAGATCCCTGACTACAGGCTCAACGCTTAGGAGTGTCTTATCAATGAAGTAATTTGCCTGCATGTCAGTTTTCCTAAAAGGCACTATAATGCATTTATTGGCATTCAGTTTTAGTCTGTGTTAGACCCTCTTGTAAGATGTTTGTATCACGGGGTAAATCTATGATAGCTCAAAATACATAGTCATCTGTAAATTTGGTCTGCCAAAGGCCCTTGAAATTTGCCTTTACCTCTGAGAAGGTGCCAAATAGGAGCAGTCCCAGTATGGAGCCCTGAGGTACTTCCCTGACGATCAGTCTCTTAGTGGAGGGGGTATCTCCAATCTTGAATTCCTGGGTCCTGTATTTGAGCCAGCTGACAATCCAATGAGTTAGGTAGGGGGTTATGCCCATTTTGGTGAGTTTGTCAACTATATCCAAGTAGGATATTGCATCAAACACCTTAGCCAGGTACAAGTAAGTGGTATGCATCATTTTTCCCTCATCAATTGCCTAGGTGACCTTCTCAAAGAAGTCCACCAGGTTGAGTAGGCATGACTTTTCCTTCACAAAGCCATACTGGTTTGGGTCCAGTGTCTGAAGATTGCCTATGTCTTTATTGATCATTTCCATGATAATTCAGCCCATAGGTTTGCATATTAGAGTAGCCAGACTAATTGGTCTGTAGTTTCTGGAGTCAGTTAATGGTCCAACCTTGTGAAGTGGGATAACAATTGCAGTCCTCTATTGTCAAGGTATAAAGTCTGTTTTGAGGCTGTAGTTGAAAAGTGACTCATGTTATCCTGATAGGTCATGTTTCACGCTATTTATGAGGCATCCTGTGATATTGTCGGGGCTCATTTTGACTGTGTTTTTGAACTTGGAGAGCGCCACCAGGACCTGCTCCCTGTTAATAGCTGGGTTTCTATTAGATGACCGAAGGCGCATTCTATCGAATGCATCTTGGTCAAACTTAAAACAACAAAAAGGCAAAATAGCGAAGTGGTTTTAAGCAAATTCTTTCCCAGGGAAATAATTAGTTTGGCTGCTTCCGTTACTTTGGCGTTTTTGGCACTGTAGTGCGATCTTGGAGTTGGTATATTTATTTTAATTTTTTTTCTTTTTTCTTTTTGTCTTTTTTTGGAACAGCGATTTTTCTCCCTTGGAAAAAATCGCTGTTCTGAGCTTTCGAGATTGTAAGCTTTCGTTTACATGGGGTCAATTATTCATTGTTTGCTTTTTAAGCGTTCAATGATATAATATAGGCTCTAATAGTTTGGGGGGGGATATATTAGTAGGAATTTCATGGGAGGAAGCATAGGGGAGTGGGGTGGGTGAAGTGTGAGCTAAATTTGTCAGCCAGCAAATTTGTTATGCTGCTCCAGTCAGAGAAGATGGCACCATTGGCCACCAGCTCAGCACACTGGTGTGTGCTGCCTTTGAGGTTTTAGACATAGCTGCAAAAGGCCTTGTGGTTGTCTTTAGCCTCTGAGGCTATCTTGACCATATAATTGGCATTGTTGGACTTAATTAGTCCTGTTATTTTCCATTTTAGTTTAACTAGAGAGTTCCTGTCATTATGGTAGTTGTTCTTCCTGATTTAAACCATGACTTTTTTCCTTTTGTTATATACTCTATGAAGATTAGGATTCAACCAGTGTGTTTGTTTTTAAAATTTGTTTTGAGCTTACTTTTAGCAGGTACAGCAGCCTCTCTACAGCCATTTATATGGTTGTACAGGATCTCTGTGAACAATTCCACATAGGTTGTTTTGAACTCGGGGTTGGGAGGGGCACAGAATTTCAATAAACTATCATTTAATAGGGTGTAGTTTGCTTTGGAATAATTCCTAACTGTTACAGGATTTGCTGGAGTTGCTAAGTTGATTTTTATTTTGAAGGAGACAGCAATGTGATCTGACTTCACCAATGAGGGCATGACACTGGAGGTTGGGGGGGGGTGCAGCGATCTTCCATATTGGTAAGTACTAAGTCTAATATGCTTCAACCGCTGGTGGATATATGAACTACCTGGTCAAGGGTATTTGTGTTAATAAAGTCCAGGAATCATTGTGCCTGCAAGAATGAGGCAGTGTATGTTTCCCACTCTGTAGATGGTTAAAGTCTCCTATGAGTAGATCATTTGGTTTAATAGTGAGTGTATCCAGTAGGTCTAGGTATGAGCTATGGGATTCTAGAGACAAAGAGAGAGACTTATTATTTGCTAGGATATGGTATGGGACATTGACTGTGGTGATTTGCATGTGGATAAATTCCAGGACATAATCTTATTTAACCAGTGTAGACTTATGTTTGTTGTTAATATAGATTAACACTCCTCCACTTTTAGTCCCTGTCTTTACAACTGATGTTCTAAATGTGTGGAAGGCACTGAAGTCTTACACTGCCAGAGTACTTTCTGCACACTTAAATTATGTCTCGGTCATGGCACAGATGCCTACATTCTCCAGAGTGAGGACAGAATGTAGGACATGGACTTTCTTGCTTAGGATCTTAACACTGAGCAGTAAAACCTTTAGGTTTCTTTAGGTTTTCTTTGTTATGTCAGTAGGTTTGTCAATTTGGCATTGCCTAAACATGCTCTTAGGGGTGTATAAAGTTTTAGTCAATATTTTGAAACCTAGGAGAGACAGGTGCAGGTTATCCTTTGCAAACCAATGTCGTCTGTTAACCATGTCCTCCCCATGCTATCAAATATTAAATCCCACTGGAAAGACCAGAAACTAATCCAATTATTGATGTAAGTCTTCCTTTGTTCATACTGCGGCATCATCCTTGGTGAAGATAGAATGCTGCTCAACACAAGGCACATACCTACCTGAGACACATATTCAGAGCAATCTCTCTTCATTTAGTCCAGGGAAGTATGTCTGTCTCAGGTCCTTAACAACCACATGGACTATAACAGAATCATACTTTTAAGTGTGATGTAGTGACTTTAGTGCATATGTAACTTGGTGGATCAAGGCTCCAGATAAGCAACTAATTGTTATCCCTCCTTGTTCAGTCTGGTTAGTGGAGTATCTGTGTGTCTTACAATGGAGTCCTCTGTAACAACAGTTCTAAGTAATGTGTTTGATAGCCTTCTGGGCTTTGCTCTTGGGGCTCCGCTGGGTGTAGGTGTATTGTGGTCATTGGTGTTGCTTTTGATGAGTGATTTAGAGATTGCTGAGGATAGGCATTGCTGTTTATAGGCTTAAGAGGTGTTTGAGGTTTGGTAACATTGCTTTTTCGTGCCTCAGCACAGGTTGGTCTACCTGTATGGTGGACACTGTGTGGTAGATTTAGTGTATGTGCATTCATGATAACGTTGTTTATATGCAAGATTTTTGACTTGAAATTGTGTTTGTGTATTTCTTGCATACTGTGTTTCTTTTTTAAGGATTATATGGCTGTCTGTGAGCATGAGACAATTGCTACATTATCTCAGAATGCCCATATTTAGCAAGATGGCAACAGAGACATTTGGAAATTGCATATCCATGTTGTCTGGACTTGTATTTGGGTGGGTTACTGCAGGTTGTGGACTGGGTTATATAGAAGTCTTTTTTGGTGGTCTCTGGTTTTGGCACTAGACTAGGTTAGATTGTAATAAGTTGTGATAGTAGTATCATATAAAGTGCAAACTGGCTGCTCAAAGCTTATCTCTCTAGAGTGGTTTTGTTTCAGCCACACTAAATTACAGGTTTCATTTCTAAGGAAAGTTTTATAGATAAATCTACTTTCTGGGCATTTGTGTCAATACAGGGCACTGCTAACCTCTTGTTATAATAACATCAAGAAAGATTGCTTGTGAGTGTAATTCTACAACAAAACAACTTAAACAAGGCAATTTCAAGTACTAGGGACCTTTAGACTGATTTAGAGGCAACATCTACAAATAAAGCAAAAATAAAGCAGTAGCACTCCGAACAGTTAATCACAGTACAAAACAGTTAAATCACTTATCTGCCAAAGATGGAGCAGGATTAACTCAGGACCCCCTCAGAGTGTGGCCAGGGGGCCAAGCATATGGGAGCTGTAGGAAAATGAGCAGGAGACAATTTGTATTAAGGGAGGTTTACTCAAGTGCAATACTGGCTTGTTGGGTAGGCAGTTAGTATTATTGATATATGAATACAGTGGGTAAGAAGGTACTTAAATAGGTTATACAACAGGTAATAGCAATGGGGGGAGGAACTTTGGAAGTCAGATGACAATAATGGTCGGACGTCAGTGACACAGCCTTTTAAAACCACAGCAAGAAAATGTGGGAGAGTGAAGGCAAAATTCAAATAGGAGATCTAGTCCTACAGTTAGAATTTCTGAAACTTTTAGCTTAATGCATCAGTGGGAGGTAGACCAGACTCAAAGAACAGGGGAAAAACAGTATTAAGGTAAACAGAAAGGCACGGATGTGCAACTTTAAGCAGGTATATGCAGTTCTAGAAAAGTTCTGAAGCATAAATCCTGGAGCAGAATTCATAATACTGACTCTACTGTAATCCTTCCACAGACTAAGG
>NC_056728.1:42733224-42810724 GCF_019279795.1 Protopterus annectens | reverse complement strand
TGTGTTCATGGGTACACAAAAGATTTATGTGAGGAAAGAAAATGAATTGCTAGCAAAAAAAAAAAAAAAAAAAAAAGAGCAAGGGCTGTAATGTATTGATCAAGAATGTAAACTTGTGTAGGACACACGGTACTGAGTTGTTCTCTGCAGTGCCTTCTATAATAATTGTCTGAAAAAAGAAATCTTAGAATATCCAGTACCTGATCATTCATGGAGCAGAGTGAGCACAGATTTGTCTCCGTGTAAAGAAGCCATTGATTTCATATATGTATATTATTTTTTAAAGTTGCCTGAAATAATTAAACTGTAGATACAGCAAGTGCGAGTATAAAGTTTATATTATTAAGACATGGTACTTGATGTAATATTTGACAATGGAATGCAATGCAGAAGTTGGAAATTCAGTCGATTTCTGCATGACTGGATGTTCACACTTACATTTCAATGGACAGGTGGAGAAAATTATCTTAACAAAAAACACATGATAAAAATCAGCAGTAAAAGCAATGAAGATCATCATCTCATAGTTGTTTGAAATATAGGACACTGAACATTCTAGGGACTGCATCTCTCACCGTCTCGGTTATTAATGGACAAAAGGTTGAAAAGCAGATTACCCATTTCAGCCACTGTCAATGCTTGGAAACCAGTACAAAGTAAATTTAAATTCTAGAAAGAAGTAAGCAAAGACAGAAATCCCATTTCGATAAAAAATGTATAAAACTGGTAGTTTTTACAGGTTGGAGACAGGGTAAGAATAGAAAAGCCATGGGAAAGTTTGCAGCCTGAAGCTGAAGTAGTTGGTCAAGCAGCAGAACCAAAGTCCTAGATTGTTTAAGGAGAAAATAGAAAGTTGTATAGTAGGAATAATGGAATTTAGTCAGGGGAAGATTAACAACTAGACTTGTCGTAGCCAGTACTGTTGCAAGAAAATACAGATCTTGAGAATTGTAATAATTAAAAATTATAATTAGATACACCTCCAGTTGAACTGCCTAAAATGAAGTTCAGATGCCCACTGGGGATAGTCCTGTTGAACACTCCTCTTATGGTAGAACATTTGAGAAATTGATATGGACAGTTCAAAAGCTGAAAGTCCCTGTGAACATAGAAACTGTTCACTTGTTTATTAAAATATCATTGTTGCCTTCTTTGTATTTATTTATTTACCTTTGTTAACTAGGTAGTGTCTGACTGGGTTGGAAACCTGTTTCCATTGGAGACCTGGTGAGAAAAGCTCCAAAACAGAACACATTAGAAGTACAAGTATTTAGCAATAAATATAACAAAAATGCATGTTCTAAGTTCACACAAGGAATACAAGGTATGGTGGAGTTTTTACACAGTATGCAAAATAGGTGAGGTAAACATTAGTTATATAACGTATACAATCTTGACCATCCAAATCAGAATCCAAATCAGAAATGTTGAAGCTAACAATAGTATATCATGTTCCACAAGAAAAATAGATAGTATGCAAGATATGCAATATATGGGAAGTATTAGGAAGTGTCATGCCAGGGATGAGCAATAGTAGGGGGAGACTAGCCAGGGGAAATGCAGGGACAAAGCCAATTGGTATTTAGATAATCTTTCAGGGTAGTTTTAAATGTGAATAGGCTGGGATTTTTTTGGATGTGCTGAAGTAGATGATTCCAGTCTTTAGCTGTTTTATAGGAGTAGAGGGAATTGCCGTGATAGTTGTGAGGCTGGGTAATTTTTAGCGTTAGTTTATTGGATGACCTAAGGAGCCTGCAGTTAGAGATAGGTTGAACTAGGTTTGAAAGAGTTGGCAGTCTGCGGGGTTGTATATGATTTTATGGGCAATAGAAAGTTGATTTAGTGCTAATAAGTTGGGGAGTTCAAGCCAGCTGAGTTGTCAGAGATTATTATTGTTTTGTACTCATCTAGATCTTATAGCAAAAGCTTTACTGATATGTGTAATCTAAAGACAAGACTTTCTTTGGAAGCACACGTGCACACACAAAGGTGAAGTTGAATGGATTAGTCATGATTTTTTTACAGAAATTGGACAACATGTGAGGTGCTGTGCAAATTACAAACTTTATGGTGGCATAGTTTCCATAACTCCCCTCCCAATCCATGGACTATGCCCTTGTACCCTGTACTAAATAATCTGATTCCAAAGTTGGGCTAATTTTGAATAAAGGGAGCATTTAGGTTTGTAAGAAAGCCAAGTATTCCCTTTTTATCTCCAAGGTGCAGACATGATTTTAATTTGCTTTGTGGTGAAGAAATGGTTTGGTGTTCATTCCACTAGCTACATTAGTAAAACACAGTTTTGTCTGCAGTTTGTCCTGCTATCACACTCCAAAGTTAGAACTTTATAAGCATGGTTAAGGAACTCTGGAAAATAGGTTTCAGCTAGAAGCCCAAGCAAAGTGTTTGGAGTGCTGATGCATTAATGTTATATTACTCATTTAGTCTGACTGGCAGGAGGTGGCCAGTTTTTATTTACCTGTGATAGTGTTGATCCTTGTGACCAAAACATGAGCCCGTCCGCAGGGTATAGATATATGAACCACGAAAATCATGCTGCGATATATTGCTTTTATTAAAAGGAACATTTTCCCATTTTTTAAATTTAATTATTTAACATTTGTTTAAAAAATAACACAATTTGTGTAATCGAGGCTTGTTTTTGTTTCCATGTCTTGGATGTGATAAGTCTGTGGGAATGTCTTTTGGCTGCACTGTGCTTGTGCATGCCCAGGAATGTGACAGCAGTTTCATAGTACTCAGAATAAAAATGTAGTATGTTCCAGTGTAAATGTGCCTGTTGCTGTAGTTTTTTGATGCAGTCGAGTGTTGGAAGAAAGATAAAAGAAAAATCAGGTAATCATTTTAAAATTGTTATTTTTGGGGTGGTGAATAATTTTCAAGTTTTGTGTCAGTGCTTTCTGGTGTTTAAAAATGGTGGTCATTATAAGAAATTTGTTGTTCAATAATATTTAGCCCTGTTTCAGTGGTGAGATATACAGAATTGACAGCTCTTACAGCGTGTACTGCACTTCTGTGGGAGGTAGAAAGTTGCCATTGTGTATACAGTCCTAATAAGACAACATTTCGGATCCCTTGAGAGAAAGCGTGTGTGTGTGTGTGTGTGTGTGTGTGTGTGTGTGTGTGTGTGTGTGTGTACATATGTACATAGGTGCATCCATATCTACATATTTGTTTAAATTTGTACATATAGATATGGATATGTGTGTAATATATGTGGCAGCTATTGAAAAATTCACCTTATTGAACAGCAAATGATCAAACTGAACTTGCCGAACACCAACTGTTAAAATATGTATTTTGCAAGGGTGGGGAGCAAGCCCCGCTACACCCCTTGCTAATATTATATATCCAGTCTGAGATCATAATACACTGGAGGAGGAGCAAGTTCCCTGATCTTCACTGTACCACAATCTCACTCTGATTAAAAGCTGGTACATGGTGGTGCAGCGGTAGTGTTGTCGCCTCACAGCAAGAGGTTCTCCCGTTCGATTCTCGGCTGGAGCGCCTTCTGTGTGGAGTCTTCATGTCCTCCACGTTTGAGTGGCTTTTGAAAGACATGCGTAGGGCGTGCCATCCTTGAAGGTTAGGCGTCGAGCTGGCACCTCAGCACCGTAAAAATCTACTGCCAATCATTAGCGGACCGGAGTTCCGCTGTGGCGACCCCTAACTGGGAAAAGCCAAAAGAAGAACAACAACATTAAAAGCTGGTACATGCAGTCAGATGATTTTTTTTTTTTTTTTGATCAACTGTACTGGATTTTTGTCAGTTTGACAAGGTGTGCTTTCAACCATTTGGCAGTATCCTATATACATACACCCAAACATCAAAGCAGATGTTCATATCAGTGAACATTCTCCTTAATGGGATGCATGTTGCTTTCTGTATGAGATTGCATTGCAGCTGAACAAGAGAATTTGCCCTTTTTAGCCCCACTGTTACGCAGTCTTGGAGTCGACACATTTAATTTAGTAGAGGGTGTGGGGGTGCAGGTGTGCTTGATCCCTTCTGCAAAAAAAAAAAATTAGTATTGCTAATTTTCAAGTATTTTAGATTTGCTATTTTTATGTTTTCTTTTCACTGTTTTAATATTTCATAATTAATATTATATATATAATTGTATTGTTTACATTCTGAAAACAATAAATGCATCTCTGGAATTCCTTTGAATTGTCTCTTGAGCAGTCATTCATTTATTTTTTAGTGTGGCTTAGTATTACAGCACAGATTTTAGTAAGAATTGTCAGGCAGCCTGTGTGCTAATTCCAGATGGCTGTGATAAGGTAGAGTTTATTTTCAGTTGTTAAACTATAGTGTGATTGCCAGTTGTAAGAGATACCCCAAAAAAGTAGCTATTAAGTAACATTGTATGCATTTCTGCTTTTAACATTTTGTCAAAAGTGTGGAAGGATGTTCCTGATAAGATAAGCATGAAATGAGTCCTGTATGTATGTTTTTGGAGGAAGTGGTTTTAATATATTTGGAAATGATTTTAATGTTTATGAGTTTAGTATTTATAGTGTGTTTTTAAAAGTGGTAATGTATGAATGTAATCTATTTTTCGGGTATATTTAGAGCATCATTTAATTCCCGAAGCCTATGGTTAGTGATGGTCATTCATACAACTCAAAGGCATAAATGTTAAAAAGAAACTTAGCATTAAATTGCAGTTACAGTTGAATTATCAGAAAAATTCAGTGAAGTTAATTTGTGTGTGTGTGTGTGTGTGTGTGTGTGCGCGCGAGCGCTCTCCAAGGCAGTGTTCAGAAAGCCTTGTGTGTTATGCTATGACTGGCCACCAAAATTAAAACGTTTTGCAGATAAGCATGACTCACTCTCTCACTCTCCTCTTTCTCTCAACAGCTCTCTCTCTCAACAGCTGAAACAAGAGGCCTTGGTTGTCATCTGTGTTGGTTCAGATTTTTTTTTTTTTTTAATTTATGCCTCATCACTTTTTGTCCTACCCATAACATGTGCAGTGATATAGGTTGGATTTAAGTCCATGGATGATCTGCTGGTCTATTCCTTCACTTGGTTTGGAAGGGATGACGCATGTGGTGATAAACTTCTCATGTACTGTATTCTACTCGGCAAGGATTGGCAATTTGTTTGCTGTGATATTTTGACAAAATGGTCTACTAGACCTGATGTGGATTTCTGTTTGCCTTTAACTTGTTTGTGATACTTAGAATTTCTGTAACTTGCACTGCTGTGTGTCAAAATACTGATGGTAGTGTAGAAAATGGTGTTGTAGTGTTTTTAAATGTGGGTATGTATCTTTTAGATTTGTATGGAAAGTATCTAAAGTAATATGGCGGATGCTTTGTGCGTTCCCAGTAGTAGTGGCAGTGTGTAGAGTAATGTGAGGCAAGTAAAAGGTATATGCCCTTTTCCCCATTTTGAAGTTCTCGAAAGAGGTAGTCATTAATGTTGAGTGTGCTTGTCTACGGTTTCCCATTTAGTCTTTTAAATTTAGCATTGTTAGCTGTTGGTGAAATGAGATTCAGTGAAATCAGTTGTATTGTGAAATTTAGGTGATTTGATCTCAGTGAAATGGGATTTCAGTGATCTGAAGTAGACCCATATATGTGTGTGTGTGTGTGTGTGTGTGTGTGTGTGTGTATATATATATATATATATATATATATATATATATAAAATGTGTGTGTGTGTATATATATATATATATATATATATATATATATATATATATATATATATATATATATAAAATGTGTGTGTGTGTATATATATATATATATATATATATATATATATATATATATATATATATATATATATATTATAGATATATAAAACGTGTGTGTATATATTATAATGTACACGTATATACCATAATACAGTTCTGCGATTCAGTCAGTATGCCTAATAAAAAAATATATAGTTGGGAATATTTATTTCAGTTTTGGTTTGTTGTAATTTTTCAAACTAAATTTCTTAATCTTGTGATGTTTCTGGAACCTTTGCATGTTGTTTTTATTTCTTTTTAGGACCTCTAAAGCCACATTAGTATCTTTGGCAGGCGTCTCTTAGTTTTGAAGTCATATACTGAAGGAAGACTTTGAAGCCGATTTTCTTAGTTACAGCATACATGTTTGCAGGAATGGAATTTGCATTTGTATTCACTTCACTTGCTGCTTTTAGTTCCTAGTACAGCCTGTAATGTCCGTTGTAGCTGTTTTGAGTGCTGTTGGTGGGCAAGGAAGAGCCACCCTTGTTGGTCCTGGGAGATGTGCAGGGAATGGCACTCTGCTTAGGAAGAGTGCTATGCCTATCCCTTACTGCTGCTTCGGGAAATCCTGTCCAGTCACTTTGGACAGGAATGATTTATTGGCTTGGCTCCAGGTTTAGTTCCGGCTCTTGACTCGTCCTGTAAAGATGTTTCTGGTACAAGGAAAAGTTACCTCATTTTCTGAAGAGGTTCAAGATTTTGAACTGCAAAATAATTTTGAAAGGACGGGTTGTATTTTGTTTCCTCACATTTCTAATTCATATTTTGAGGAGCACGTGGCTTTTTCTTTGAAACTATTTCCAGAATCAGTCAATGATATCCAACAGTCCCCAAAGAAGTATGATTTATTAGAACTGCAGTTTACAGAACCTACTCCAGTTCCTTCTGTTGTTTCAGCACTGGAGGATATTTTTTGTTACAGCCTGTAATTCGCCTGACGCCCAGTCTGCTGCCCCCAATACAGCAGATTGATTGATCGTATAAATCACTAATTAATACCATTACCTCTTCTTCTAACAAGGATGGTAAGGCTGTTGATAGATTTTAGCGAAAATTGTATTCTTTTGTAATACTTGTGTTTAGACTTACTTTTAAAGATGTTAACGTTTACTCTTGCCCTTCATTTCCTTTTCTGAGGCTAAATCCACTTGGTATAATTTAATTGTTTCCTTGTTTTGAAGTGGTTACTTACTGTTTGAAATGTGCATATGATTCTGCTGATGCCACTACAACTGTTATGTGGAGGTTTCCAGGATTGCATTCTCAAAACCTTCCAGAATATGTAAAAAAAATTATTTTGAGTGGTCCCTTTGATAAACTATTAGTTTTTGGACCATCTGCTGCAAAGTTCCTTAAAAAATGTTATGATAGAGGTAAGATTATTCATGGTATCTCACAGCTTATTCAACCTTCTTTCTCCAAGTTTGCTAAAGAATTTAATGCTACCCCTGCCACCTGCTTTAAAAAGCAAAATAAATGGACCCAGCAAGCTGCTGGTAAGCAAATGTTTAAAAAGTAATGGCAGAGACATTCCGAAAACAAAGGAGCCCCCCTCTCCCACAGAACAAAAGATAACAAAATACGTCTGAATGGCTATATTCAAGACTTCCTTCTCCTCTCCCACCCTGGTAAGCCCTTAATCCTTCCAAAAAGTCTGAAACTCCATTTATCCTTTTGGCAACAGATAGTTTCAGACCGATGGGTTCTGAAAGTAATCCATCATGGTTAAAGATGGCAGTGTTAGTCTGTCCCTCGTTTTAGAGGGATTACTATTGCATCTGCCTGACCAAACTCCTCTTTTTCCCTCCTGTCATTCAGCATCTGCTGTCTCGGGGGTGGGGGTGGCATTGCTGACTCCTCCTTCTCCTCTTTCTCAGTCAGGAGAAGGGTTTTAGTCACAATTTTCATTGGCACCAGAAAACAGAAGATTCTTACAAACCAGTTCTGGATCTTTCCTGACAGTACCAAAGTTCAAAATGGTATTCCTTCACAACATGTTACCCCTTAATCCCTATTTGAGGTTTCTGCTGACCTTGGATCTAAAAGATGCACGTTATCACATTTCTATATTCTCTGCATTACACTTTGGTGTATCCATTGCTGTAAGGGTGTTCACAAGGTGTCCAGCTCCTCTGATAGCCTACTGCAGACTGCAAGGTATTCACATTTTATTTAGATAATTTTGTCTCTCTCTCCTTCTGCAGTCTTTTTCAAAGTGTCAGGAATCTCTTATATGGGTAAATTGTCTTGTAGGAGAACCTACATCGGTCTTGACTGATTCCTCCGTATGTGATTGGTTTCCTGTGATATCAGAAATTCCATTCAAAATATTCTTCCATAGGAAGACGTAGATCTCTACCTATTCCTGAGTTTTTCTTCTTTGAATCTTGTCGCAGCCACTGAATTTCTCAGGATTTTGATCTCTACCTATTCCTGAGTTTTTCTTCTTGGACTCTTGTCACAGCCACTGAATTTCTCAGGATTTTGGGTCTCATGGCTTATGTGATTTTCATGATCCCTTTTGCAAGACTGCACATGAGAAAAATTCAGTGTTTCTTGAAATCTGTACGGTCCCAACATCAACATCCTCTGACATTCCAGATTGCAGTTTTGGGGTTTGTGAAAATGACTTTTTGGTGGAGACTGATTTTGTCAGAATCTTGGTCCAGCATTCTCCCTTCCATCTCCAACACAGTGCATCACAAAAGACTCCTCAAACTTTCTCCAGGGACCAGTGCCTATGGAGTAAAAGTGCAGGGTCTTTGGAACAGAAAAGGCAGACCAAAACATAGAAATGTAAAATTGATATTGGCACTAAAATGCTTTCCATTCTCTGTCATCTATAGTCCCTAGGCCCTCTACAAGTGTTTACGTACCACATCACTGTGGTATTTTTTTGTAGACATGCAAGAGGGTGTCAGATCTTACCCCATGTGCAGGCTAGCCAAGGTAGCTTGGGATATACCTTTACAGTACAATCTTGCTGTACAAACATCTTGCATACCATTAGAGCAAAATTGTGTGGCAGACAAGCTGTGCAGAACCTCACAAATGATCATTGAAAAAGGGGATTTTGTAAGAATTGATCCGGCTATGGAAAACATCTCAAATAGATTTTATTGTCTCCGTTCATAACCGCTAATTGACAAAGTTCTGCCCCAGGTCTCCATGTAAGAAGGCCTAGCATCCAAGCAGTCAGTTGCAGTTGTTTTGGGTTGGAAAGAAGGTTTTGAAGACGCATGATTTTTCTTTTCCTTGGACAGTAATGTTCCTGTATGTTTTCCACTAATATCCAGGGTCATTCTGTAGACCAGAAGGACTCTTAATGATCATTGTGGTGGTTCCCTTCAGGCCAGGTAACAGTGGTTCTCACTTTTTTTTGGAAATGGCCAGAGGCAGTTACTTCGTTTACTCACAGACTGGATCTACTCGCAGAAGACCAGGGGCATTTGATGCATCCCAACCCCAAAACGACTGCAACTGACTGCTTGGATGCTGGAATCTTAATACCTTTTAGACACCTTTTTTTCTGAAGATGTGCAACGGGTATTAAAGGAGGCAAGAGAAACCTGCTACTAGAAAATCCTATATTAGTAAATGGAAAACGTTTTCTGGTTGGTAGCAACTAAAGAACTAGCTCCCGTTCAGGACTAGTGTGTTCTCCATTATTTGTGCAAGTGGCTAGCGTTTGACCTATCTGAAGAACCTTGATGGAGGAGTTACTGTCATTTCAGCATGTTTGCCTGTGGATCCTCCTTTTTCAATGCAATTTTGAAAATGTTTTTGAAATGGTTGTTGCATACCAAGCCTTCCAGGAAATGGGTGGCTCATAGTTGGGGTATAAATTTTGTGTTGGATAAGCTAACTGTCTTCCTTCAGATTAACCAGTTCATCAGGCCGATTTTGAGGTTCTTAACATGTAAAACAGTGTAATTAATTGTTCTAACCTCAATAAGATGAGTAACTGAATTGCAGGCTCTTATGGTGAGTCAGCCTTATCTGTTTTCCACAGAGGTAGGCTTCCTTAAGAACTAATCTTTCATTTATTTCTAAACTGTGTCAGAGTTTACTTGGAGCCAAACTATTCATCTCCCTGCCTTTTTCCAGATCATAAAAATGAAAAAGAAGGAATACTCCAGCTTGGGTACTATTTTGACAGAAGAAAATATTTCATTAACTTTTCATTTTTAAGTTCATTTCTTGTGAAGGTAAGAAAAAAGATGACCTGTGTCAAAACAGTTGGTTGTGTCATGTTACCTTTGGTTATACTCATCACAACAAGACAATTCCAAGTAGAGTAAAGAGTCATTCTACTGGGATCTTTGCTTCATCTGTGGCTTTTTGGAAAGGGTTGGAGTCTAGATTTACTGTAGCTCAGCAACACTGTCTTCTGCACACACATCTACAAAACACTAGATTCCTTCTCCAGGTCTAGGATAGGCTTTCTTAGGACCATTCTTAGGGACCCTTGGACACTCATCCTTCCTTCCTTCTACTCCGTCGAAGTTATAGTAATCTAACCATATAGCAAAGGCTACTGCAGCACTGATCCATATAATGAACATAATACAGTTGTGTAAGTAATCTTACCAAAAAAAGTCGATGTTTGAATAATCACTGCTTCAGTAGCTGCTTCTTCAGTCCATCCCCCTTATTTTTGTATGCTTTTTTGCCAGGATGAGGACCTTTATTTTTCTTTTCCTAGTGTTGTCCTTGTCAGAGATGTAACCTCCCTCCATCCCTCTCTCTTCCTCTGTATTAGCATGAAAGCTCTGAAGGGCTTGGTTTCCAAACCTGACTTTAGTTAGCTCAGCTCAACCTAACTAATGGTTTGGTTGTGTGGAAGATGGTCTGAAGCTTTGGGAGCTGGCTGGATATTATATCCTTAGCAGAGTATAACCTATGTGGAAGATGGTCTGAAGCTTTGGGAGCTGGCTGGATATTATATCCTTAGCAGAGTATAACCTATCTTAGGTTACTACAGCAGTGATCATTCGAACAAATGCTGTTATCTTAATTTTATATAATTGTACTTTCTTTTCCCTGCACCTCCTTGGTAAGACAGCCCCTATCCTCCATATTAGAGGCACCAGTTTGCGTAATGAATCATTTACTAAAGTCAGGAGTGACTTAATGCAAGCTGCAAAGATGGAACATCTTCTCTATAATCAGTCGTGCATTTGGAAAAGTTGACTGTCAAACGTGCTGCCCAAATTTTGACCAGAATTGCCTCTGCCTTGAGTAAGTTGGCTTCCTAATCCTCACTGTTTTCAGTTGCATCATCCTAATAAGTATTAGAGTAAGGAGTAGAGAGAGTTTAGAATTCTGTCACTTTTCAGACCCATGTTAAACAAAGGTTCATAGGTTTATACTAGGCTATCTGCCCTAAGGCATTTATAAGCCTAGCCCAAATTTTTGTGGCTTATGCCACCCCTTCTATGAAAAAATACTGTGCCCATTAGTTTGTTGTGCCTCTGTCCAGCAGTGACACAGAGATGATTCCCGGGATAAACCTACGATCTCCCATCCACAGGTCAAGATTTCTCTTGAACAGAGCCAGCAAGGTGCTCTGCCTCACATGGATCGGGATTTTATTCCACAGCATAGGGAGTCTCTGAGTGATAAATCTATCCTTCCAGCACGTCCTATTTATATCCGTGCTAAGGTTTAAGTCACTTGCTCTAGTGGTTTTGGTGGATTTGGATTTTTTGAGGTGGAGCATGTCCATTAATTTCGGGTTGGACATGGCCTTGTATGTCAGGCACATGTCACCTCTGAGCAGACGGTATGCGACTGAATAGAGCTGGAGTTTCTTCAATCTGGCAGCATATGACAGATTTTGGAGTCCCTTTATCCTTTTGGTGAGGAACTTTTGGGGTCTCTCCAATTGCTGCAGATGTCGGGTGAGATACATCCCGAATGGGGCATTGTACTCTATCATTGGTCTGATAAGTGAAGAGTACAGGGGAACAATGACCTCACTAGATCTGGATGTGAATCCCTTCATGATCAGGTGGGCAATGTAGAAAGTCTTTCTAACCACTTTAGCAACGTGAGTGTCAAAAGAAAGGCCACTGTCAACCTGGGTCCCCAGGTCCCTGATAACCTCTTCTGTGCTTAGTGGATTGCCACCTATATGGTAGCTTGGGGTTACCTTGTTTTTCCCGAAGGGTATGACTATACATTTTTGGCGTTTAACTTCAGGCCATGGCTCTGGCACCAGCTATCTGTTTCCGTGAGTCCCTTCTGAAGGATATCCGTGTCCAATGCACTTTCCACTATGGCGCAGAGTTTGCAGTCGCCTGCAAACTTTGTCAGCCAAAGTCCTCCCATGTTGGCCTGTACTTCTGAGAAGTAGATGCCGAACAATAGGGGGCCAAGGACCGAGCCCTGTGGGACACCACTTGTGACCGGCTTGGAGTCTGACATAGCGCCAGCAACTCTAACCCTGTGGGTTCTGTCCTTAAGCCAGTTTGCAACCCATCTTGTGACATATGGGTTTACATTTAAGCTGGTAAGTTTTTCTACAATACCCAAGTGGGGTATTGTGTCGAAGGCCTTTGCAAGGTCAAGGTAGGCTGTATGGACTGCCTTTCCCTCATCAATGGCCTTGGTGACTGTTTCGAAGAAGTCGACCAAGTTCAAAAGACATGATCTGCCCTTGAAGCCAAACTGGGTCGGGTCCAATGTCTGCAAGTCCCCTATATCTTTGTCTATGAGCTCCATTATGATCCTCTCCATAGCTTTGCAGACTAGACTTGTTAAGCTTATGGGGCGGTAATTACCAGGGTCCGTAGAGGCACCGCCTTTGTGGAGTGGGACCACAGTTGCCGTACGCCACTCCTTGGGCACGTATCCTGTGGTAAGGCTGAGATTAAACAGCTGCCTTATGTGCGGGTTTAATTCCTCATTTAGCTCGTGTAGCACACAGCCGGGGACACCATCCGGTCCCATTGATGCTGTGTTTTTAGCTTTAGAGAGAGCAGCTTTCACCTGCGCATTTGAGATGTCTGGAA
Source organism: Protopterus annectens (assembly GCF_019279795.1). Classification (NCBI taxonomy): domain Eukaryota; kingdom Metazoa; phylum Chordata; order Ceratodontiformes; family Protopteridae; genus Protopterus; species Protopterus annectens. Next base: position 42,797,934 of record NC_056728.1, on the reverse strand, counting down.
GGCTACACTCTGCTGGGATAGTTATCTCTCCTTTAGGGGGGGAGAGGGGGGTGAAGTTTGCACTGAACCTGTCTGCCAGTATGTTGGCAATGTCTGTGGGTTCAGTAATTTTTGTATAATTTTGGACTAATTCTGAGCATATCTGGGAGTTTCCACCTATGTTCCTAACATAGCTGAAAAAGGCCTTATGATTGTCCTTTGAATCCATGGCAATTTTTCTCTTAAAATTGGCCTTAGTTGATTTTATGAGTGCTCGTATTTTTTTTTACTAATAATGATTAGGGGTGACTTCCCTTTTTTGGATTTTGTTCTATCATGTAATAGCTTTCTCCTCTTATTGTAAAGTTTGTTAATGGGCTGGGGTCCACCAGACTGGACGTTTGCCCTTTGTGGAAAGAGTCTTGGTTTTATTTGGGATTGCCTGATCCATGCAGTCCTGGAGGTGTACATAGAAGGCATTTGTAAGGGCTTCCGCAGCTTGGGTTGTGGTTTCCACTGGCTCAGGGGCCTTGAAGGATACCACACCAGTCTTGAGTAGTGTGAAGTTTGCTTTAGAGAAGTTCTTCACTGTGGTCTTTTTTGTTTGGGGTGGGGGTGGGATGTGGATTTCCAGTGAGTTTAGTTTATGATCAGATCTCACCAATGAGGATATACTTCGGTGTGGAGCATTTTGTCCCCATGTTTGTGATAATGAGATCTAGTATATTTTCTCCTCTTGTGGGAACAGTGACTAGCTGTTCCATGGCATTTGAATTTATGAACTCCAGGAATCGTTGGGCTAGAAAGTTAGGGCTTGAGTAATGTTCCCAGTCTATATTCGGGTAGTTGAAGTCACCCAATATGGTGGTGTTTGGAGATACATTTATACCCTCCAGTGTCTTCAGGAAGGCTGTGTGGGGTTCCTGAGTTTGAGAGGGTGGCCTGTAGCATGCTATAATTAGTAGAGCAGTTTTGCCTATGGTTAGTTGCACCTGGATGGTTTCCGAAGCTTCGTGCGTTGCCACCAACCTGGAGGTGTGGGTATCCTTTACGAATATGGATACACCCACTCCTTTTGTGGTGTGGTCCGGGTTTTGGGGCCAGAACGCATGATATGAGGTAAAACCTGATAGTGCCGGGGTGCTCTCAGGAGCCTTGAACCAGGTTTCAGTTACAGCACAGACATCGATGTTCTCCATACTGAGAAGGGCCTCGAGTGCGTGCATTTTGAGATTTAGACTTCTGGCATTGAGCAGCATTACCCTCAGTTTCTTCCCATTTTTGTTTTCTAGGGTGGTAGGTTTAGAATTTGAGCCTTGCCTAAAAAGGCACTATGGGGTGGCAAGAGCCTTAGCCAATATCCGAATCCCAGGGTGACAGGTGCAAGCCGTCCCTTGGCAGCGTGGCTTGTCAAGCATGTAATCCCAGGCAGACAGACACTGGATCCCCTTTGAATGACACCAGACATTAAGCCAATTGTTAAAGCTGATCATCTTGTCTCTATATTGTGGCATCATTCTTGGTGAAGGAAGGATACTGGTCAGGGTCATACCTGCCTGGGCTACATAATCAGAGAGCTCCTCTATGTCTCTCTTCATGTAGTCCAGGGAGGTACGTCTCAGGTCGTTCACACCAGCATGGACAATGACTGTGTCATATTTGTACATGCCGTGGAGTGACCAGAGTGCTTGTGTTATGTGGCGGATTCTAGCGCCCGATAGGCAGCTTACTGTGACCCTCTCCTTGTTCAGCCTGGTGAGTGGGACGTCAGTGTGTCTGACTATGGAGTCACCTATGACAAGTATGTTTGGTGTTGTATTTGGCCTTAAGGGCTGTGACTGCTTTGCACACTGCTTTTGTGGTTTTTGTGTTGCTTGTGGGGTGTCTTGAGGTAGCAGTTGTTTGGGTGTCTGCTTTGGAGGCCTCTGCTGTTTAGGCAATTTTTACTCAGAGCCTCCGAGTATGTCTTTGTGTGTTTATGTGTTTGATTCAGTGGTGTGGTAGCATTATGTGAGGCTGGTTTTGTGGTGTGTGTAGTTGCCTTCTCCTCCTGTCTGGTCTTGCCAGTCCTGAGTTGAGAGAGCTCAGCCTCCAGTTTGGCTAAATAGCTGCATCTCTCGCAAGTATTTGTGTTATGTGGGAGGAGGAGAGGGTTGTCTATGTACATGAGGCAGTTATAACATTACCTCAAGATTCCCAGATTCACCAGCTGGACCGGAGAGGAGATTGACAACTGACCTTTGGACATGCTAGAATAATATTGGGAATTCCTTAATAATTGAAAACAAGGGCCAGTGGGGAGTGAGGGTGTAGTGCTTTTAATTTTTAGTGCTGACTTATGTAATTGCTTTAGTGAGCAAGTGCCAGGTAACTTGAGTGCAATGTGTTACAAGTAACTAAATGCAAAAACGACAAACAGTAACTTTCTTTCAAGTGAAACAAGGAACTAGTACAGTAAGCAATGCAGATATCACTAGTGATCCAGAGAAGCGCTGAGAAGCCGCGTATTAGGCAGAATTAGCTTCCAGGGAAATAACAAGCAAACAAACAACAAGCATATAAACAAAGCTAGATTCAGCAGGCCTGGATCTAGTCTATGCTAGAGCAAACAAGGTGTACCAATTTCAGTAAGATACAGTTCAAATATTCAGACACTATAAACCTTTAACCAGAAATTCCCAGCTCAGAAGGGCAGAGTCCAGCCTCTTCTCCCACAAGAGTGCAGACCACAAACCTTCTTAATGTAAAATAACTGGCCTGAAGCCCAAGTGCCTAAACCAGAACTAATACCCTTGGACACTGGGCTCTCAGTCAGCAGTTCCAAACTTAGAAGGATGAAAGCTACCTGTCCTGCCACCACAGTGCTTGCCACAAACCTTCCTAATGTAAAACAACTGGTCTGAAGCCCAAGTGCTTAATCAAAAGACTTAGAATGATAGCTACACTTTAATCAAGTTACAACCAAGCAGTAATAAATACAATTGAATACTTTAGAGAATGTCTGGATTAGTGCTCAAGTTACACAAACAAAGCTAGATCCAGCAGGCCCGAATCCAGTCTATGCCACAGCAAACAAGGCGCACCAACTTCGGTAAGAAGCAGTTCAGATATGCATGCACTATAAGCCTTTAACCAGAATTTCCCAGCTCAGAAGGGCAGAGTCCAGCCTCTCCTCCCACAAGAGTGCAGACCACGAACCCTCTTAATGTAAAATAACTTGCCTGAAAGCCCAAGTGCTTAAACCAGAATTAATACACTTTTAGAATAACAGACCCTGAGCCCTCAATCAGCAGTTCCCAACCTAGAAGGATGTAAGCTGCCTGTTCTGCCACAACAGTGCAGACCACAAACCCTCTCAGTGCAAAACAACTGGTCTGAAGCCAAAGTGTTTAAACCAAAAGGCTTAGAATGAGTTACACCAAGCAGTAATAAATACAATTGAGTATTTTTAAGATGATGCAAAGGTAAAATGAAGTAGGTAGAAACACAAGTACAGTAAAAGCAGATAAAAAAAAAATTATCTGAACAAGTGCTGAGATCAAAGAAACAGATTTGAGTGCTGAAACTAGAAAACTGGCTAGTTATAAGAAAAAAAACAAGCTAGAAGGCTTCCCACAAACACAGAAGGGCTTGGGGGCTCAGAAGCCTACAAATAGTCTATACCACTTAACAGGAAAGGCAGGAAATAAGCTTAATTTTTTTTTGTCTGTTTCCCAGATGCTCTCTTTGTACACAGTAGGAGTGCCTGAAATCAGAATATGATCTCACTGCACTCAGTTGAGTGAGCAAATGAGATGGGCCCAGAGGCAGGCTGAGGGGCGGGCAGTTTCAAGGCCACTAAGATTAACACCAAAACAAAACAGGGAGGGTGGGTGGGAATAACTGAAGAGCAGAATAACTGCCACTTGAGTTAAATATTCCTTCAACACAGTTTAAATCAAATTAAATACTGTATTTTTTTTAAAAGTAGTGCAGATAAAGGTACTTAAATTCTCTTATACGTCCAGTTGAATATAACCAAGTTCTTAGCTGGCCAAAGCTGAGGGTTTTAAGCAATAAAAAATTCGCAATGCACCACTTAAAAAGGCAAGGACAGGAAATCAAAGAATGTGGCTACCCCCACACCTGTAATTACTAGCAAATAACACACTAGCTTCAGTTCAAGTTACTGAAGAGCAGAATAACTGCCACTTGAGTTAAATATTCCTTCAACACAGTTTAAATCAAATTAAATACTGTATTTTTTTTTTAAAAAGTACAGATAAAGGTACTTAAATTCTCTTATACGTCCAGTTGAATATAACCAAGTTCTTAGCTGGCCAAAGCTGAGGGTTTTAAGCAATAAAAAATTCGCAATGCACCACTTAAAAAGGCAAGGACAGGAAATCAAAGAATGTGGCTACCCCCACACCTGTAATTACTAGCAAATAACACACTAGCTTCAGTTCAAGTTACTAAAGAGCAGAATAACTGCCACTTGAGTTAAATATTCCTTCAACACAGTTTTAAATCATATTAAATACTGTATTTTTTTTTTAAAAAGTACAGATAAAGGTACTTAAATTCTCTTATACGTCCAGTTGAATATAACCAAGTTCTTAGCTGGCCAAAGCTGAGGGTTTTAAGCAATAAAAAATTCGCAATGCACCACTTAAAAAGGCAAGGACAGGAAATCAAAGAATGTGGCTACCCCCACACCTGTAATTACTAGCAAATAACACAATAGCTTCAGTTCAAGTTACTAAAGAGCAGAATAACTGCCACTTGAGTTAAATATTCCTTCAACACAGTTTAAATCAAATTAAATACTGTATTTTTTTTTAAAAAAGTACAGATAAAGGTACTTAAATTCTCTTATACGTCCAGTTGAATATAACCAAGTTCTTAGCTGGCCAAAGCTGAGGGTTTTAAGCAATAAAAAATTCGCAATGCACCACTTAAAAAGGCAAGGACAGGAAATCCAAGAATGTGGCTACCCCCACACCTGTAATTACTAGCAAATAACACACTAGCTTCAGTTCAAGTTACTAAAGAGCAGAATAACTGCCACTTGAGTTAAATATTCCTTCAACACAGTTTAAATCAAATTAAATACTGTATTTTTTTTTTAAAAAGTACAGATAAAGGTACTTAAATTCTCTTATACGTCCAGTTGAATATAACCAAGTTCTTAGCTGGCCAAAGCTGAGGGTTTTAAGCAATAAAAAATTCGCAATGCACCACTTAAAAAGGCAAGGACAGGAAATCAAAGAATGTGGCTACCCCCACACCTGTAATTACTAGCAAATAACACAATAGCTTCAGTTCAAGTTACTAAAGAGCAGAATAACTGCCACTTGAGTTAAATATTCCTTCAACACAGTTTAAATCAAATTAAATACTGTATTTTTTTTTAAAAAGTACAGATAAAGGTACTTAAATTCTCTTATACGTCCAGTTGAATATAACCAAGTTCTTAGCTGGCCAAAGCTGAGGGTTTTAAGCAATAAAAAATTCACAATGCACCACTTAAAAAGGCAAGGACAGGAAATCAAAGAATGTGGCTATCCCCACACCTGTAATTACTAGCAAATAACACACTAGCTTCAGTTCAAGTTACTAAAGAGCAGAATAACTGCCACTTGAGTTAAATATTCCTTCAACACAGTTTTAAATCATATTAAATACTGTATTTTTTTTTTAAAAAAGTACAGATAAAGGTACTTAAATTCTCTTATACGTCCAGTTGAATATAACCAAGTTCTTAGCTGGCCAAAGCTGAGGGTTTTAAGCAATAAAAAATTCGCAATGCACCACTTAAAAAGGCAAGGACAGGAAATCAAAGAATGTGGCTACCCCACACCTGTAATTACTAGCAAATAACACAATAGCTTCAGTTCAAGTTACTAAAGAGCAGAATAACTGCCACTTGAGTTAAATATTCCTTCAACACAGTTTAAATCAAATTAAATACTGTATTTTTTTTAAAAAAGTACAGATAAAGGTACTTAAATTCTCTTATACGTCCAATTGAATATAACCAAGTTCTTAGCTGGCCAAAGCTGAGGGTTTTAAGCAATAAAAAATTCGCAATGCACCACTTAAAAAGGCAAGGACAGGAAATCCAAGAATGTGGCTACCCCCACACCTGTAATTACTAGCAAATAACACACTAGCTTCAGTTCAAGTTACTAAAGAGCAGAATAACTGCCACTTGAGTTAAATATTCCTTCAACACAGTTTAAATCAAATTAAATACTGTATTTTTTTTAAAAAGTACAGATAAAGGTACTTAAATTCTCTTATACGTCCAGTTAAATATAACCAAGTTCTTAGCTGGCCAAAGCTGAGGGTTTTAAGCAATAAAAAATTCGCAATGCACCACTTAAAAAGGCAAGGACAGGAAATCAAAGAATGTGGCTACCCCCACACCTGTAATTACTAGCAAATAACACACTAGCTTCAGTTCAAGTTACTAAAGAGCAGAATAACTGCCACTTGAGTTAAATATTCCTTCAACACAGTTTTAAATCATATTAAATACTGTATTTTTTTTTTAAAAAAGTACAGATAAAGGTACTTAAATTCTCTTATACGTCCAGTTGAATATAACCAAGTTCTTAGCTGGCCAAAGCTGAGGGTTTTAAGCAATAAAAAATTCGCAATGCACCACTTAAAAAGGCAAGGACAGGAAATCAAAGAATGTGGCTACCCCCACACCTGTAATTACTAGCAAATAACACAATAGCTTCAGTTCAAGTTACTAAAGAGCAGAATAACTGCCACTTGAGTTAAATATTCCTTCAACACAGTTTAAATCAAATTAAATACTGTATTTTTTTAAAAAAATAAAGTACAGATAAAGGTACTTAAATTCTCTTATACGTCCAGTTGAATATAACCAAGTTCTTAGCTGGCCAAAGCTGAGGGTTTTAAGCAATAAAAAATTCGCAATGCACCACTTAAAAAGGCAAGGACAGGAAATCCAAGAATGTGGCTACCCCCACACCTGTAATTACTAGCAAATAACACACTAGCTTCAGTTCAAGTTACTAAAGAGCAGAATAACTGCCACTTGAGTTAAATATTCCTTCAACACAGTTTAAATCAAATTAAATACTGTATTTTTTTTAAAAAAGTACAGATAAAGGTACTTAAATTCTCTTATACGTCCAGTTGAATATAACCAAGTTCTTAGCTGGCCAAAGCTGAGGGTTTTAAGCAATAAAAAATTTGCAATGCACCACTTAAAAAGGCAAGGACAGGAAATCAAAGAATGTGGCTACCCCCACACCTGTAATTACTAGCAAATAACACACTAGCTTCAGTTCAAGTTACTAAAGAGCAGAATAACTGCCACTTGAGTTAAATATTCCTTCAACACAGTTTAAATCAAATTAAATATTGTATTTTTTTAAAAAAAAGTGCAGATAAAGGTACTTAAATTCTCTTATACGTCCAGTTGAATATAACCAAGTTCTTAGCTGGCCAAAGCTGACACTTTGTACTGAAACAGGCCGTCTGCCTGTATTCTGGATAGTTTGAGCTTTAAGAAAAAGCTGTCAGAACCTCTAAAAGTCTAGGGTGATACAGTCTGTTGTAGTCTTTCAATGGGTTTAGCTACCCGAGGCAATGGTTTGGACATCATATTTGGAGATTTGATTAAGTTATGTAAGCTTATTACAAAATCAGGTGGTTCCATCCCATTTTGGTATCAACATCACAGGGTTGTTCCATGCACTCTGAGAAAAGTTAAAACTTCTGGGATAATAAAACATCTTTGCTTTTACACACATTGTTTCACTCTTACTGTTAAAGGAATGAGAAGGTTTCAGCTGTCTGTACCCCTGGACCCAATTGTACAATTATGGTGCAACCCATCACCTGTTAAAGTGCCAAAGCCTCCCCCCAGAGTTTTAATACTTTCACATAGGTTCATAGGTTAATACTTGGCTGTTGATACAGATAACTGTTAGTAGCCTAGTTGCAGTATCCCAGTTTGTAGGTATCTAGTGACATGAATGATTTATATTTAGTTTTGACACCTTTCAGTGAGGGCTTGAGGGGCCAAAACCCTTGTTGTATTTGCTGTTTCCCATATATTTGTCTAGGTTTTGCTTTTAAAGAGGGTCAGAGATCTACTTTGCTTTATATCCAAAGGAAGTATATCCCTTAAAAGAGGGATTCTTTGGGATATAAATCTCTAGCCAAAGGAAGTATATCCCTTAAAAGAGGAATTCTTTGGGATATAAATCTCTCCAGCAGGCCCTACTATTGTTTTAATGGAAGTTAAGATCTCTCGAGTAGGTGTTTAAAGTGTTGTTAGATTTGCTGATGTGCAGAAGGTTGAATAGAACAGGATCCTTCAAGGCTTTTTAGGGTAGTCGGAGGTTACCTCTCAAGAGTCTGTAGGAAACGGATTGAGAGATAGATCTTTAAAGTACTATCTGTAGCTCAAGTAAGACATGCTGATCGTCATCTTAGTAAGGAATGCTGTGACTCTCTCAAGCTGGCTCATATGCCTAGACAGTTCCATTCCTGAGAAGCAATCGTACTCTGTTATGGAACCTGATGAGAGAGAGGACTAGAGGGATGATAACTTTCATGATCTGGAAGAAGTACTTGTACCTAGTCAGACAAATCACCAGGAGTATATCCTAATAACAGTGGATACATGATGTTTAAAGGATAGTTCATTGGCTATGGGCTATCATTTTATTGAATTTTTACTTTCCCTTTCAAATTTGTTCCCCGCCCACCCATGGAGGCTTTCGAGCTGCCCTCTCCTGCTGTATATCTAGCCTTGGAAGCGCCTTTCAGTCACCTCTTCTGAATACCTGGCCCTAGAAGCTCCTCCTGGTCTCAACTCCTCTGCTCATTTTTCTGAATACTGACAAATTGAAAGTGGGAAGGCCTTCCCCTTAGACTGCTAGTTTGCTTTGAAATTTCTGAAAGCGCCTGTTCCTCATTGCTTTTTTGTCTGCCTTCGAACTGCCCTGTAATTACTTGAAGCTAGTTAGCCAAAAGTGAAAGAAATAAATCTGTCTAAAGTGGGTTTTTACATTTGGAAGACTGGGACTGCAAGTTTAGTGACAGTAGAAAGGTAGCATGGTATGTCTGAGTTGGGAAAGACGCAGGCAGACTTAAGTGAAAATTACTTGTTGTAACTTATGTGATTTGTTTCTGATTTCTTTTGGCTAAGTAAAATGTGATGTTATGTTGTCCCATCTCACCTTCATTCTTGCTGGTTGGGTTCAGAGTCGAAACTCCGCTCCGACTCGGACGTATACCAAAGCTTGAGAGCTTCTACTGGCTTGAGGTTATAACCTATCCCATGGTGCTTAGCGTCTGTTCCCCAGATCTCGTTTATCGCTTGAAGCTTCTGGATTGCCTTCGCTGGCTCAGGCTAGTAAAATTTAGTGTTATACTCTGTTTTTGGACAACTTCTCCTAAAACTTACTATCATATCTTAGTTTACCTTTCCCAGTTATAGTATAGTGCCTTTTTGTGTGATTGTATTATTCTTGGCTATTTTTTCCTTTGCGGCTGTCCTTTTGGGCCTTGTTTTTCTCTCTTCCCCTTATCTAGTTGTAGAATCCATTTCAGTTAGAGGATTCTTTCACCTTCTTTTCCTCCCTTAAGGAGTCACCTTTTAAATTGCAGACGTCTCCTTTGGTTGGAGGAGATTGTCATTTTAATTGAGACTTCTTCTCCCTATCCTTTCCATTTTTTTTTTACCTTTCTGTCTTGCTTGTACTGTTTATAGTAGTTTAAAATTTACTGTTGTGTTATTTTTTGACAGTTAACATGGCTAAAGAATCTGTTAAGGATCACAAACAACCTAGATTTAAGTGTGATTCATGCACAGAGAAAATGTCTATAACGGACGGACATACAAGTTGTGTCAACTGTCTAAGACCAATTATCTCCAAGACTCCTGCTCTATTTGTCATAGTTTCAGTGCAAGGGTCTTACAGGAGAGAAAAAAATAAGCTCATTTTAAGGGGTTTGTTGAAAGTTGAAGAAGGTAATCAGACCTCAAAACTGGATAAGTCGAAAAAGGCTGCTTCGTAGGATGTTGTGTCATAGCCGTCAAGCAGTTTCAAAGATGCAGCATCCTCATCTGGACAAATATGGTCCTCCCTCGGTTCCATCTGTCTCCTCGGAACCATTGCGGAGCTGAAAAAGGAGTCTCTCACCATTCTTGGAGCCTGTTCATTCAGTGCTGCAATCTCCTTTGTTACAGTCTGTGGCAGGTAGCCACAAATCGTCAAGCCATTCCTCTTGATCCTCCAGATTATCGGACGATGATGTGGAGCGGGTCATGAAGATGTTGCTCTGGATCTGGGCCCTAGCAGAAATTCTCTTGAGCCCAGCCCATCGGATCATGGAGCCGACAACTGTACCTCAGTTAACGTCGATTCCTCCTCCGACTCATGTTCAGAGCCAGAGAAAATAGAAGTCATTGTGTTGGAACCTGCTATCTCGGCTCTGACATCTGCTCCTATCTCGTCAGTGTTGTCTTCCATTGAGGGATCTGGGGGGGGTCGAGTCGAACCCATGTCGAAACCTGCTCTCCCATTCGGCTCTTTGGCTCAGGTGAGTTTGGCTCCCACATCAGCCTCAGAGCAACCCTCCTCTGATGCTAGAGAGCTCTCCCAGCCCCTCGGGGCCGGAGCCTCTTTTATCCCAGGATCGCTGTGCCTTTAAGGTGATGCGGAGTGTGCTCTCCACTGAGTCTGCTCCACCTTCAGCTCCAGCCTGTTTTCCACCAAAAGGGCAGGTGTCCACCTCTTCACCATCCCTCCTTCACCCCCAGAGTAGAGAGTCAGTGCAAGAGGAAGCACATAGACACCCCTGAGTCTGTCACTTCTGATACTGACTTGGAGGATTCAGGAGGGTACCCACGGTCGCCCTCTGAGGATCTCTTTTTCAGACATCCTAGAGATCCTTAAGCAGAGGGGCTACTGGAAGTCCCTTTCCCCTTCTGAAGATGAGTCTGTATACCTGGAGGCATTTGGCTGTTGCCCCTCCACTTCTTGGGTGTCTCCACCTTTCGACCCTCTCCTGGGTGTAGTGAGTCGGGAGGTGTGGGAGACTCCAGAATCAGTGGACCCCGTTCTGCGGAGGCCAAATAAATTCATTACAGCCCCAGAGGACAGGCAGTATCTAACTAAGGGAGTTCCAGTAGATGCGATGGTGGTGGCGGCGGCAGCCACAGAGGAGTTGTTAGATGAAACTTCAACATCTGTCTATCCACCGAACAAGGAGTTTCACACGATGGACAGATACGGGAAGTGTACTTTCTCCTCAGTGGCCTTTAACTTGTGGTTGCTGAATTACTTGTCACATTTCACCCAACTTCAGAGGGATCTCCTAAAAGAGTTGGGAGATACCCTACAAGGTGCATCAGCCCAGGATTTATTGGATAAGATTAATTCTCAGCTTGCAACCTTAACCCCCATCACTAAATCCTCCATGCTCCTCATTTTCTGTGCAGCCGATGGATCGAGCAGTGCAGCAGGCACAGGAATAGCTCTTCGGAGACCTTCCTGGATGCGCCTTTGCTAGTTTGCTGAACCCTTAAGATCTTTCTTCATTGACGCCCCCTTTGATGGCTCATCCTTGTTCGGGCCAAAAGTGAGAGAGAATCTCACCAGGAGCCAACAAGATGGTAAGACTCTATCTGCTGTCGGAATCCGTTTTTCTGGCCCTACCAAACCTTATTCTAAAGGTCAGAAGAGCGAGAAGATGTGGTTCCGGAAGTCCAAAGGAGTCTTATCTGACACTTGTGGTGATCCTTCCCCCAGGGGCAGAGGGGGAAATAATGGAAGACACTGTCCATGCAGCAGGTGGTTCGTAGAACCAGGGCAACAGAGATACTTTCTCTGGTCAGCCCTTCCAGCGCTCCTGAAAGGAGGCCTGACTGTCTGCCTCTGGAGGCAGTCGGGGGGAGGCTATCGCTGTACCCAGAAGCCTAGCTGAATTTGACTCAAGACAGATGGGTATAGTTCATTATATCCAGGGGTTACAACATTCCCTTTCATTGTTCACCTCGTCCGTCAAAGTTTATCTCAGATATTCCACCCAGTCAAAGGGATCAAGCAACCCTAGAAATTCAAACATTGTTAGAAAAAAGTCATCCAAGAAGTCCCCGCAGACCAGCTAGGATCTGGAATTTACTCAAGGTTCATTTTAGTTCCGAAAAAGACAGGAGACCCATATTGGATTTCAGCAGACTAAACAAGTTTGTAAAGAAGTTCAAAGTTCCAGATGGTAACACTGCAGTCTATACTCCTGCTTTTGGGACAAGACAATTGGATGTGCTTGTTAGATCTTCAGGACGCGTACTACCACATAAAGATGGACAGGCACTCCAGAAGATTTCTACGCTTTCGGCTGCGAGCCAGTCATTACCATTTCAGAGCTCTGCCCTTTGGACTCACCACAGCCCCCCAGAGTGTTACCAAATACATGGCAGTAGTCACAGCTCATCTGAGATGTCAAGGATTCCAGTGTTTCCATACTTAGACGACTGGCTCCTAACTGCTACCACCAAGCAGCTACTAATCAAAGCCAGGAAACTACACCACCCATCTAGTCTCAAGACTAGGCATTACAATCAATGCAGAAAAATCTGCCTTATTGCTATCACAGCGTATTACCTTTATGGGTGCAGATTTAAAGACAAACAACATGTTGGCAAAACTGCCTCAAGAAAGGATACAAACATTACGCAGTCAAGTGCTTATCTTACTCAACAAGAAAAAAGTACAGGCACGATTTGCCCTGAAGGTCCTAGGCTGTATGGCAGCGACAATAACACTAGTTCCCCTGGCACGACTTCATATGCGAATATTACAGTGGCTACTCTTCATTCAGTGGTCCATACAGGAGTTACCCATGTCTCACGAGATCCTCATTACAGACTCCTACAAAAGTGACCTGCTTTGGTGGATCCAGTCCAATTAGGTAACAATGGGCAGACCGTTTGTACTTCCCCAACCTGTTGCTACAGTAACCACGGATGCATCCCAGATGGGGGGGGGGGCATTATTTGGGACAGACGGTACAAGGGGTTTGGAAAGATCATGAGTACCATTTGCACATCAGTGTCCGAAATGAGGGTGGTGCTTCTGGCAGTGCAAGCATTTCAGAACTCTCTTCCCACGGGGACTATCGCAATTCAGACAGGCAATATGTCGGTGGTATGGTACATCAAAAAACAGGGGGGGGGGGACCAGATCCCATCCCCTATGTCGAGAGGCCCAGAGAGTTTGGCAGTGGGCGATACCTTCTGAACGCTTTCTGATGGTAATGCACATCCCGGGGAAATCCAGCGTCATAGCAGACAGGCTAAGCAGAGCGATTCTCATGCCTCACAAGTGGTCCCTGAATCAGGAAGTTGTGAATCAAATTTTTCACAAATGGGGCCAGCCTTGCTGTGAACGTTTTGCCACTTCCTTCAATGCCAAATGCAGCAACTACTTTGCCCACATTTCCCTCTGGGAGAGTCACTGAGGGATTTATTCACCCACGATTGGCCCCCGGGACTTTTTTTATGCCCCCCCCCCCGTTTCCTTTGATTTGAAAAGTTATTCAGAAAGCCAAATCATTGCCAGTCATTCCATATTGGCCTCATCAGATTTGGTTCCCTTTCCTTTGCCCCCAACTTCAGGAAGACCCATGGATCCTGCACCCAGTGCCGGATCTTCTGATACATCAGTCAGGAATGCTCTGTCCTGCCCTTTCAGAGCCTCAAGCTGACAGCTTGGTTTCTCCACTTCCAATCTTGGCCAGCCTTCCAGAATTATCCCCTGCAATATGCCACATTTTGGTCTCATCGCACAAACAGGACAAACTAGGAAACTTTACGCAAGCAAATGGAAGAGGTTCTCTTGTTGGGCAGACAAAAACACATAGATCCTTTTACAGCCTCTATACCTGCAGTTTTGGAATTCCTGACAGAAATTTTTAATCAAGGAGAAGCGGGGGCCACTATTCAAGCTCTGCTAGCCGCCATATCCAATTATCATGTGGGGGAACTCTGATCCAGTGTAATGTCCCACAAGTTATGCAAGGCTTTCCTCAGGGGTACATTTTCTGTTAGGACCTCCTGTAAGAGAACCTCCTCCCCCATGGGATTTAAATTTGGTATTATCAGCACTGATCCCCCCCCCCCTTCAAACCAGCATCCTCTTGTTCGTAACATTTTTATCCTGGAAAGCTCTTTCTAACAGCAGTTACCTCAGCTAAGAGGGTTTCAGAGTTACAGGCCTTATCCATCCGTCCTCCCTATTTGATCTTCCACAAAGATAGAGTTTCCCTCAGAATAAATCCCTCCTTCTTACCAAAAGTCTGTTCTGAAACAAATTTAAATCAGTCTGTAGAATTGCCTGTGTTTTTTCCTAATTATAGTATTGGGGCAGAATATAAGCTTCGCCAATTGGATGTACATAGACAACTGCGGTTTTATTTACACAGGACGAAACATTTCAGAAAATCAGATCAATTGTTTGTGTCCTATTCAGAAACAAAAAAAGTCCGGGCAGTCTCAAAATTTACTTTGTCCAATTGGCTTACTGAGACTATCAAATATGTTTATCACTCTCACAATAAAGAACCGCCAGGGAAAGTGAAAGGACAGTCATCTAGAGCGGTGTCTACTTCCATTGCCTTTCAATCCAGACTTCCATTGGATTCAGTTTGTGCTGCTGCTACATGGGTTAATCCTCACACCTTTATCTCTCATTACAAAGTAGATGTGGCCTCCCGGAACAGGGCATCCTTTGGTTCTACTGTCGTGAAGAGTTTATTCCCTTGAGCCACCCCAGAGAAAGGTGCTGGGGACTCTGTCCCAACCAGCTAGAATGAAGGCGACATGGGACAACATAACATAAAGAAGTTATGTACTCACCATAACTTTCCATGTTTGTTGCCCAGTATCTCGCCTTCATTCTTGCGTCCCGCCCAGCCATTCCCCTCCTGGAGGATCTAGAGGAATTTTTACAATTGGCAAATATGATCCGATTTCCATCTTGCCTTCCTTTTACCTCTATGACCAATATATTTTCTCTTTCTGTATGTTCTGTATATTGACAACACACCCCTTAGAGTTGACCCAGTAGTCCGGGACATAGGGACACACACAGAGAGTAGTCTAGCCTTTGATCATCACGTGTCTACAATGGTGAGGAAATCATTCAGTGCTGAGCAACTTATAAACAAAGGTATGGCATCTAAATCCAAGGACGTCATTGTTCCACTGTATGCGGCATTCATCATCAGACCTATCATAGAGTACATGCCCCCTTTGGTATGTACCTAACCAGGCACATCCAAAAATTGGAAGGT
This sequence comes from Protopterus annectens, assembly GCF_019279795.1. NCBI lineage: Eukaryota > Metazoa > Chordata > Ceratodontiformes > Protopteridae > Protopterus > Protopterus annectens. The sequence goes on along the minus strand of NC_056728.1, from coordinate 42,782,622 downwards.
CCACAGAGGTTCCTGACTAAAAAAAATATAGGGCGTAAGTAATCTGTCTTATGCAGAACGCCTCAAGGTCCTGTCTCTGTATTCTGTCTCCTACAGGCTTTTAAGAGGAGATCTATGCCTGGCATACGGGGCATTGTCAGACCCCAACCTGATGGACATCCTGCATATCCGTGAAAACAGACAGCACCAGAATTACCCATTCTAAAGACTTAAACCTTGCCTGTGATATAAATAGGACCTGCTGGAGAGATGAGTATGTATCCCAGAGACTACCCCATCTGTGGAACAGGCTCCCCATCCATGTGAAGCAGAGTTCCTCCTTAACCCAATTCAGGTGCAAATTTAAGACAGTTGGATGGGAAACTGGAAATTCATCCCTGGTTTGGGACCTATGTCTCTAATGGACACAAGTAACTTGTAAATGGTTAATCTTCCAGGCCCATGCTTACACTTATCAAGGGTATCAGAACTTGTCAGAGATTTGGGATGCATGGCTAGGCTTACAAAGGGCCTTGTGGTCACTAGCCTAGTAAACACCTATGAACCTATAAGTGAGATCATTTTATTGGCCAGAAGGCTTTTTAGTTTTATTCACTTGGTCTATAAACTCCACTGTCACACAGTGGTGTTTACCAGTACCTTGTACAGATACAGACAACTTGGAAACCTGTAAACTTCCTCTGTAACTTTACCCTGTACACAGTTGTGCAAAGAGCAACTTGTTGCATGCTGAGGAGTTCTGACACAGGACTTCAATCCTACATAATCTAATTGCAGTTTCTACCCTCACAACCCCCAAGTTAGTCTGCTGTACCGCCCTTTTGTAGTTCACCTATAAAAAGACCTGACGGCATGGATGGACACTTTTCCAGTTTCTCTGTCAACAGCTTGGTAGATATGGCCACCCTGAGACAATGCAGGAATTGTGTCATGGTCACTGACAACCAAATAATCCTTAGAGAAACAGATACAGTATGTAAGATTTGTAATTACAGTGTCACTGGTGGTACTACTCTCGCAAACAAAAAAAATATATACACTATATTCCTGACTGTATCTAAGAGAGAGATACTGTTCCCTAGAAACTTACTTCATTAGAGCAAGACAGATGTCAGTGGAGCTTCTAGTTGTTGTCAGGTCCAAGACCTAATACAGAATGCTCTGCCTTTGTAAGAGAGTTCTCAAATTAATATCTACAATATTACTGCTGGGATAGCTTGCAGAATGATATAATTTCTTGTCATCTGACTTCAAGTTCCCATGTGAAACCCTCACTGCTAGAAGCTGGCAGTATTTAGCATTTACCTGTAAAATACATAGACCTCAGATCTTTGGCAGATGCTAGAAGTCTTAAAACAATTTCATTCCTTCATGCTTTCAGTGATAGTAATTAGTTCACTTCAGAGACGATACAGAAAGCTTCCCAGCACAGACTCTGTGTCTCTAGCTGCATTCAAAACTGAAGAATACCATCTTTTATTGCATAACGTGTAAAGTAGTTTAATTTCCGCTATTTTTCTAAAGTTTGCTGGACTGAAGTTGACCTGTATTTCAGTTTCCTCTGTTAACATATACATTTAAACAGTTACAATAGTGGATGTACATTTCTTTTCTCTCCCAGTAGGGCACACTGTGGATGCATTTCAGACACACTTTATAAAATACCTTTTAACACACGTCTGTACAAACCAGTTTGATATACACATGGCATACGGTTCTAATACAGTTGTAACACAATCATCTTATATAAATCATGTTGATATTCACAAATGAGATATTATTTACAAAGTTCCAGATAGCATCTCCTTTTGTTACACCAGGGTAGGTACTTTTGATAAAACATTTATGGAACAGTGGTGTAAAATGCAATATACGGCCTACTTGCACTTTGTAAAGTTACTAATTTCCTTTTACAAACACCAGACTGATATTCACAAAAGGACAATGAATGAAAATGAATGAACATTATGAGCTTGCTAAATCATTTTCTGAGTTAACACATTTTCTGGAACATCTTAATAAAAATTAAGTAATTTTAGGGAAATTTAATTTTTAAAAGAATAGACGTATAACAAATATGTCAGAGATTTGAATGATTATAAGAAAGATGATGCTTATCCCTGTTTTTTGTGAACATTTTGTTAGATTTGATTTGAAAGGATGTGTAAATAATAGGAGAAATAAACACAAATGAAGTAAAGATTACATTTTAAGAAATAGTCTCTTTTTCTTTTTTTTTTTTTTCCTTGTTTCAGGTTTTATTAGTGTGGCTGATTCCTTTTTTTTACTGAAACTGATTTAGGTTCTGACAGTGAACAAGTTGACAAATTTAAAAACAGTTAACCTCACAAGCAATACTCCTTTGTCAGAAGGGGTGGTGGGAGGAGGCGGAGGGGAAGAATAAAGTATTCTATTAGATACCAACAATAAATTCCTTAATATTCTGCCAATAATATGAATTGTTTGGATTTAAATAATTTTGTTGTTAACCTTTCTCAGTGTGTGTTATCAGAGAATGAGATTTTATTGTTAAATAAACTTTTAAAGTTTTTACTCAATGTGGTATTTGAGATACAGACAGGACAATAATTAAAATGTTTTTGTAGACCTTTGAACCTGAAAATATTGTTTCATTCTAGGAAAGCTGATCTTTTTAATATGGACGTAATCCATTTTAAAGTTAAGAAGATTGCATTTTAACCTCCACAGCACACTGGTAAAACAGTTTTGAAATGATAGCTCTAAAGGATTTACATTTGGTTTGTAAAATGTAACATCTAGTCAGTAATCTAGTAGAGGACACATCCATAGTTAACACTTGTGCAGGTAAGGGTAGAGTTACTGTTATTTTGGCTAAAATGGCCTACAATAATAAAGTATTTGGGCAATTAAAGGGTGGAAGGTTTTACTGTAAATTACCAGTAGACTCCAATTTTATGTTCAAACAGGAAATAGATAATTTTCTGCAGTAATGTTTGGAAAAAGCATAATTTCACCAGACTACACTAAGGCACTGTACGAGCACATCCACTCGTGCTTGAATCATGCCATCCCAAATAGAACCAAGATGCTCTTCTCCAAAAAAAGGAAGCCAATCTGGTGGTCCCCTGCTATAAACAAACTATACAACAGAAGGAAGAAGCTGTTGCAGAAAAGAGGAAAATCCCAGGATGCAAAAAACTCCCTCACCAGCCTTAGTAAGAAGCTGAGATCCCTCATAAAATCATCAAAAGCTAGTTACGAAAATAAAATTACCAAAGATTCCAAAGACAACCACAAGGCATTCTATAGTTATGTCAAGAATCTAAATGGCAATGCTTAGATCTGCTCTGAACTACAACAGAATGGCATTAAATATACTGATCCCAAGGATATTGCCAATATCCTGGCAGATCGATTTAGTGCCAACTTCACTCCCCTCTCACCCCCTAAATGGCCCATCTCAATACCAAAAGATTGCCAAATTCCGATAATCACAGCCACACAGGTAGAAACAGCACTCTCCAAAGCTAAGAATACAGCATCCATGGGACCAGATGACATCCCAGGCTGTGTACTACATGAACTACAAAATGAACTGGCACCCCACCTAAGTGTCATGTTTAATCATAGCCTCACCTCAGGCTTCGTGCCCACTGAGTGGCGCACAGCTACAGTTATCCCACTCCACAAGGGAGGATCCACCTTGGATCTTGGGAACTACCGTCCCATCAGTCTGACAAGCCTGATCTGCAATGGCATAGAACGCATTATCATGGAACTTGTACACAAAGACATTGGCAACCTCCAGACACTGGACCCCATTCAGTTTGGGTTTGTGAAGGGCCGATCTTGTCTCCTGAATCTGATTGACTTCTTCGAATCGGTCTCCAGAGCTGTGGACGAGGATAAGGAGGTCCACACAGCCTATCTGGACCTCGCCAAGGCCTTAGACACAATTCCCCACTCTGGAATCATAGATACACTTACTAAGCTGGGCATAAATTCCTACGTCACTCGAGGAGTTGCCAACTGGCTTACTGACAGAACCCAGACTGTAAAAGTAGCCGACTCCAAATCCAGCTCCAGACAAGTGACAAGTGGAGTACCTCGGGGTTCAGTCCTGGGACCACTCTTGTTTGGCATCTACTTCTCTGAAGTACAGGCCAACATTAAGGGACTCTGGCTAACGAAGTTTGCAGATGACTGCAAACTGGGAGCCATTATTGAATCCCCAAATGATGTGGATATTCTACAAAAGGGCCTTACAGAAACAGATGCCTGGTGCCAGAGCCATGGGCTCAAGCTTAATGCCAAGAAATATATAGTCATCCCCTTTGGAAAAAAACATGTACCCATGAACTACCACATAGGTAGCAGGACACTAAACATCGAAAGTGTGATGAGAGACTTAGGGACACAAGTGGACAGTGGTCTCACTTTCGATAACCACATCGCCACAACAGTCAGGAAATCCTTCTACGTGGCATACCTCATCACTAAGGGCTTTTCATCCAGAAAAAGGAGGTCATTGTCCCACTGTACTCATCCCTCATTAGACCCATTATAGAGTATAATGCCCCATTTGGTATGTACCTCACAAGACATCTGCAACAGCTGGAAAGGCCACAGAAATACCTCACTAAAAGAATCACATGCCTAAAGCAGAATGCCATATGCTGACCGTCTAAAAAAAACTCCAGCTATACTCTGTGGCATATCGTCTACTTGGAGGCTATCTCTGCTTAACGTACAAGGCCTTGTCAAACCCTGAGCTGTTGGACATGCTCCACTTAAAGAAATCCCAATCCCGCAGAGCCACATGCTCCAGGGATCTAAACCTTATCACAATGAGCAAAACATGCTGGAGGATAGGTTCCTGACCAGAGACTCCCCATACTCTGGAATAGACTGCCCATACATGTCAAGCAGAGCACCTCATTGGCCCTCTTCAAAAGGAAAAAAACACCAACTGCCAGCAAATTAATCAGCTTCACTGATGAAGGCTTGATGCCGAAACCGGTTTGAACAACAGTATAAGTACTGCTTTGAGCATTTTTATGTCCATTTTGCGATGGAATAAAGCTTTGGAACTACCTTGCTGGCCGTTGGTGTTTTTTCATGTTTGGTTGGCCGTGCAAGCTTTACGTGAGGGGTATGGTGTTCGTCCTCTTCAAAAGGAACCTTGATGATTGGATGGGAGATAGGAAATTCACCCCCGGGGATCATATCAGTCGCCCTGCTAGACGGGGGCCCAGAGAAGTAAATATTGTGGGAAAAAATTTCCAGGGAATTGTTATGGCTAGGCTTGCATAGGCCTTAAGGCCGATAGCCTAGTACCAACCTATGAATTAGAAGTGGATTGTAGATCCCAAATATTGTACATGCTGCCTAAAGTTCTAAAGGGTACATTAATCTTTCCTGTAGATCAGTTGTCTCGGGGAAAAAATGTTCTTTGACAGAACCATCATCAACATTTCTTGAAGCATAATTAAAACACTTGCTTGTTCATGTTTCAGCAAGAATTAAGAACACAACAGAATTCATTAAATTGATGTCAAAAATATGTATTGAACAGCTCTTGTATATCGTGAGAGTGGCTGTACAGTCGCTACACACCTCTATCCTACATGAAAGGGCTGGCAGCTCTGAGATCCTGGTTGGAAAGAGCTTTATATTCCTTTGAATTTAATATTTTTTTTAATCTCAATTAACTGAGCTGATATTAACACAGAAAATGTTTGTTTAAAAAAAAAAAAAAAATGTTTTCTACAAATGGAAGGTGCAGCTATGGGGGCGGTGTTTACCCCTACATTCGCTGACCTATTCATGGTGTTTGAGGTTGAAACTATTGAACAACAGACTTTTGGACAGTTTGGTAATGTTAAGACAATACCTGGATGATTGCTGGGTGGTATGGGAAGGTAACCAGTTAGAATTGCATTTGTTGCGCAAGTATTTAAATTCCACTAGGTGTGGATTAAGGTTTAGTACTCATGTAGGACTATCTACTAGTATTGATGATCTGGATATTCAGGTAAGGAAACTTGTCACATAACCGAGATTTTCTAAATGCATTTGTAGTTATATTTTCTAAAATTATGTATTTTTTTCCCTGACAGTTGGTGTCATAGACAAATGATTAGAAACATGCTTAAGTCTTGGTTTTTGAGACTTAGGTGGATATGTGATACAAAGGATTATCTGAGCCATACCTTCTGACGTAGAGATTTTGATATTCAGCAAGTTTGAGAAACTTGGCAACAGATTAAGGGCCCGATTCCAAAAGAATTGCACTGAGAGCAGGTCTTTTGGAATATGGCCGCCGCTGTAAACTTTATTTTAGATGCACATTGCACAGAAGTAAGTCAAGAAGTGGACTCATTCCCATCTCTAGCTTCTTCTCAATCATCTGTTTCACTTCAAACATCTGGTCAGTTGTGCTGCAGCCTGATCTGAATATGAACTGCTCATCTCCCATCTTACATTCTACTACTCTGCGTATCCATTTATCAATCACCTTCACTAGAACTTTCATGCAGTGTGACAGGAGTTTGATTCCTCTGTACTGCCCACAGTTGTAGGTGTCGCGTTTGTTCTTGTACACTGGCACTAGAATGCTTATTCTCTAGTCATCTGGGATACATCTTTCTCTCCACACTGCTATGAGTACCCTCAGGAGCCACTTCTCCCCTATCTCACCCAGCATCTTTATCATATCTGCTCTGACCTGCTGCTTTCCCTGACTTCATTTTCCTTAGTGGTGTCCCTACTTCTTCTAGGGTGGACTCCTCTTATCTCATCATAGGCTGTTTCTGGGGCAGTACAGCTTTTGTGGGGTTTTCTTCATTCAGAAGGTTCTGGAAATACTCCTATCTGCCTTTGATGTCCTGTGGACTGGTGAGCCGGTTGTTGCACATATTCCTTATGAAGGGTGTCTGACTTGTCTGTCTTTCTTTGCCTTGCAACCTGATGTAGTTTCTTTTGTGCTACATAATGAGTCACTTTCCAGAAGTTGGTAGAGTGCCTCTGATGCAGTATTCTTTGCTATTGCAACTCCTTTCTTAGCTTCTTTGTTAGCCAACCAGTATTCCTTCTTAGCCTGGTAGGTCTTTTCCATCTCCCTCTTTTTCCTGCACTCCTTTCTTTTGATGACTTCCTGGATTTCTGTGTTTCGCCACCAGCATTCCTTATGTACGTTATTTCAATACCTGACTCGGCCACATACTTGTGTAATCCCCACACATGCTGTTTTGAGGTGCTGCCATTCATCAACTCCAGCTATTTCCTCATCCTGTTGGGGTGCTAGAGCCCTGAGTAATTCCTTGAACTGCTGTATTTTCTTTCCAGTCAACTTCCAGGTCTACAGTCTGGTCTCTCTTCTCTGACCACCGCTTGGAGCTGATTGAGGCAACTAGTGGTTTATGCTGTGGGCTGACCGTTTCACTGGGCATGATTTTGCAATTATTGATTCTTCCCCAGTGACTTTTCCTTACTAGGCGGAAGTCTACCTGATTTGCATATTGGCTACTCTTGTGTGTGATCTTGTGACTGTCTCTCTTTCTGAACCACTTGTTGGCTACTATCAAGCCATTTGCTAGACAGAAGTCTAGAATGGCCTCTCCTTCTTTATTCCTGTTGCCCCACCCATGTGGACCCAGGCAGTCCTCTTATCCTGTTCTGTCTGCCTTGATATGTGCATTAAAGTTACCTAGTATCATCACCATAGCCGGCCGTAGGCATAGGCCAACTAGGCGGCCGCCTAGGGCACCGCTCTATTAGGGTTGCTTTTCTAGTATTTATTTGGTGTAGGTAGACCAGGATAGGGCAGCGGGTGGTGTGGTGGGGGGCGCCATGGAGTCCTTTTGCCTAGGGCACCAGTTGACCTAAGGCCCCTCCTGATCATCACCAATTCATGTTGTCCTGCAACTGCTGTCTGAATGCACTCTTTTTGTCACTGTCACTATTCTGCTGTGGGGCATAGGGCAGTATTCATAATCTCAGCCTATCAATATACTGGAATCTGATTTCCATGAGTCTGTCACTAATTCTGATGACATCCTGCACTGCCTTCTGAAGCCTGTCTTTCATCACAATTCCCACACCTCTTTAGTAGTAGACTCTGCCTGCCAAGCCAAGTGGCTTTGCTGCACTGCCCTTCTATCTTGTCTCCTTGGATACATAGGATGTCCAGCCTCCTCCGTATCATCATGTCATTACTTCCAAGCTGCATCCAGTCAGTGAAGTCATATTAAGTGTAGCAATTCTTAGTTCATGTTTGGTAGATTGATTGATTGATTTTACATCCAGCTTTCACTCAGCAGAGCTATTCCAGATAACCCAGGCTGGGCAACTAGACATCGGCTGGCCAGTAACTTATTGACCCCAGAGCTGCTGGGCTTTACGGCGGACACACACTGGACAATAGTGTCACATACACCTCTCCCTCCGTTAGCATTGTCCTTGGCGTAGGTCAGAGTAGGCTGGGTCCTGAACCCACTTATCACCAATAACTACCCATGCCCATTTGGCAATATTAGTCTGCATGACCAAATCACCTAGAGCCATATTTTACACCATCAATTGGCTAGCCCTGCCATGGCGCACAGCCTGTGATCCATGTTCTCCTATCTTGAAGATACTGCGCACCATGGTAGATGCCCCAAAGCGGTTGGTCTGTACAACTCTTCACCCTATAGGGCACCATATAGAGTTTGTCCTGCTGCCCACAGCTCCAATCATTGGTGAGTTTGAGATGGAACATTCAGCACATTTTTCAGAGGTGGGAGGAGCCCCACTGAGTTGCAGGGATAGCATGCAAACTCCAAACAGGCATTGGTCAGAGGTCAGGATCAAACCTTGTACATGGCAGGCGAAGACCTTAACCATTTGGCCAACTGGTCTCCATCTGTCTTCATTAATGACTCCCAGATAATTTCCATTACCCGTTCTTTAAATTCCTCTCCTTTTAATTAGTAGTTGGGGAAGTGCCAGCATCTCATTTTTACTTCATTGTCCTGCATTTTTATTTTAGTTATTGATGCATGATCTGAAATAGTTATTGAATGTGTAACTGAAAACAAGAAGATGATTGCCAGGGAGACATTTTTACACTGTTTTAGCACTTTTGTTACGTTTATTTTAGCTAGAAGTTATTCAGAAAAAAAAAAAACTCTTGTGGTGAGTTAACCCTGTCTCATTTCCATAAGGACAGATTTTTTTTCTGAAGAAGTTCTACCTCTATTAACGGAAAAAAAGCACTAAAACAATGTAAACATGTCTCTTTGGCAATCATCTTGTTTTCAGTGTTTCCAGTTCCAGTTTCAGTTCACACTGTTTTTTTGAATTTCTTCAGTTACTGAATGTATGTCAAAGCTCTCAATTAAATGCACATGTTCCTGTGAAATATAATTTCTGTCTAGAGTCACCCAACTTTTACCTTGGAGAATAATATGTTAAATTCTTTCAGAATTCCTGCTACTGAATTCACATCTTCCATACCAAATATTTGTGTATAGAGACAGTTTGGGTAAAATCAATACCAGGCTCTTTAGACAAGACTGTTGGAAAAATAGTCTCTTAGTTTGTAATAGCATGTAATAGATTCTATGCTACTTGTAGAACAACTAGCTTAATATATATGGCAGAGTGCACTGCATGTGCATGTTTCTGTATAGGGAAGACAAAAAAGGCTCAGAGACAGAATCTATCAGCATATATATGATGTAAAAAATAAGAATAAATTAAATGCTTTAGTTAAGCATACAATGGAATTCCCTTCACATAATTTTAAGTTGAGTCATACAAAATGTTAATAATGATGAGAGGGGGTAATTTAAACAACTTAATTGAAAAAATTGAATTAAAGTGGATATTAAAGCTGCAAGCTCATGTATACCCTGGACTGAACAACTATGTCTGCTTTAAACCTGAGCTTAGAAGCTCGCTCACTTAAATACGATGTAATACTAGCTGAAGGCTTAAACCCAACCCTTAAGATACATCAGTTATTTTAATAATGTATTTAATAAATTAATTGATAGTGCTTTTGATATAAAATGTGTAGGGAGTTTTACCGTTTCATTGAAGACTTGAGAAAGCGTTGCTTGTTCTACATGAAAGCGCTTGTCTAAATAAACCTGTTTTAAGCCGTGGTGGTCATCTGGATTTTTTTGCTTTTTTTTTTTTTTTTTTGCTTCATACCAAGTATTTTCATACATTTCTTCAGAAATCTGACTTCTTTTGTTATATTTCCAAATGGCATCCTCTTTGTTGTAAATTAAATTCCATTCCCTTCCTGTAAGTAATTCTGCTGAAAGCAATTCTTTCTTCCCAGTTTTTTAAGCTCCATAATAGCAGCTTTGGGTGGAATATAAATACATGCCAGCATAGTCCTCATCCCTTGCCAGTAGCCCCTTGCTACCACAAAGCTGCCATTATCCTCTATTTTTACCCTCTTCTATCACCATTTGAGCTCATAGCAATTCCTATAATTGCTCCTCTTTATTTTCCTTTTTCCTTATATGCTGCTGAATATCTATCCTGAAATCTTTTCTTGATCAAATTCACCTGCTCATTTCACTCCAAATGTGTCTTCTGTATCACTGCTATTTGCATTCTGCATTTCTTAATATAATTAAATATTCTTTCCTTTTTGTGTATACCTGTGAAACCATTCTCATTCCAAGATGTTTTGGAAAGTATCACCGTTATGATAAGTGATTATTCCTACCTATTGTATATGATGGCTGTTTTTAGATGGCTATTTCTAGCTTTTATGATACATGAACCACTGATGTTTGGCTGATTAATACTTTATACATTTTTTTCTTATTGTCAACATTGGAACCTGTGTCACATTTTACAAATTTTTTAACTACAATAAACTACAAATAGTTTTTGTTTTAATGAAAACTGTCAAAATAAATCCCCAAACACCCCCTTAACCTGTTAATTTAACATGGACACAAAAAACACCCCCTTAACCTGTTAATTTAATATGGACACACACAACTATGTACATCTTCAAATAAATAATTTTAATCCTCCTTATAAATGAAATGAAATAAATAAAATGGACAGCTGCAAACACAGGCCTTAACTTAAAGTTGAGGATATCCTTGCTAATATGCATGCCATTGCCTGTGCTGCTGCTTAAAGTAATCTGTGTCTGGTTTTTCTTTTATCCTTTTTTACCCTGGCAGATGTGAAAAACATCTTGCATGCTTTCAGAAAATGTTAATGTTTAGCCTTGAAGAAAACTGTGATGTCCTTCATGGATGCATCTGCAGTCATAACAAATGGGTTGTCCTGTCGTCAGGCAGCCCTTCGGTCGGCCGGATTCCAAAGTCTGGGTCCGGCTTCGGCTGATGTCGCACTTCACCCGACGTCATCTCTGCTGGTCTTCGGGTATAAAGGCATCAGCCGACGCCATTTTCCTCAGTCTTTCTTGCCGTAGCAGAAGCTGTTCGCAAGTGCCGGTCGGTCAGATCCAGAGATTACTACTACCGAATACTACTTCAAGACTTCTAAAAGCTAAGTACCCTGTTGGGGACTCTTTCTTGCCTCAGCCGATGTCAGAAAAAGTCAATAACTGTTTAACTTGTGGGAAACAAATACCTCATAAAGATTTCCACTCTTACTGTCTGCCTTGCTTAGGCCCAGACCGCGACGTAGCAGCCTGTTCGCCTGCGCTTCCTTCAACCGACGAGCGTCGGTCGGAGTTTGCTGAACAGTTTTTCGGCTCAGACTTTGCGTACATTATGCCGTCGGATCCTCCGACTACCCAAATTATTAAAAAACGCAAAGAAAAAGACCGACACTCGCGGTCCGCGGTTTCGGCCGAAACCACGGTTAAGCAAGCGAGTGTCTCGGTTTAAACCGAGAAAACTGGTCAATCTTCAGCCGAATCCATGACTACTACTGAGGCTCCTGCTACCTTACCTGAATCGGCCTCAGAGATTTTGCCAACAACTGCGGTTTCTAGTGATTTATCAGACACCATCCCTTTGGATGTCTCTACCCCAGCACGTGGTGCTGCTAGACCCCCTGCAGCCATGTCTATCAAGGCCTTTGCCAGGGCAAAAGCAGCCAAACCTGCTAAATCAGTGCCAGTTAAACCTCCCTCACACAGGCCCACTTCTAGTTCTCAAATGCTTACTCTGGCAAAAGATTTAATATCCTTAATTAGGGGATCCCAATCTCACCCAGACAGGGCCTCTCAGCCCCCAGAAAAGAGACCTAGGACAGAGCCCCCCGAGCCAGTGTCCTCTGATGATTCTGCAGATGACTCAGACATTACAGACCAGCCAGAGGATCCTTTTTCTACTTATGAAGACTCCGATGCTGAAGAATCCATTCCAGCTGCCTCTCCACCAGAGGAATTTTCCTTTGGGGAAACCTTACATGCCATGAGAGAACAATTCCAATGGCAGGGACAAGATTTCTCAGATTCAAGAAAAAGGCTTAGGACTTTTCTACACTTACCACAACATAGGCCCTTAGCTATACCTCCTGTTTTGCCTGTTGTGGATGATGCATTTAATGACGTCTGCACTGCTCCTGATTCTTTACCTCCAGCCCCTGCCAAACCTGATAGATTTTACAGGGTGCCAGACACTCATCACCACCTATACAAGGCCCCACTGGCAGACCCGAAACTATTTCCCAGGGGCCTAAAGCAGTAGCCTCGACCACAGCAAAACCCTATTCCTTCAGAAAGGGAATCCAGGTCCTTAGAGATGGGGAAAAGTTTACACCTCTGCTACTCTCTCAGCTAGAGCTTTAAACTGTCAGTTTCACATGATTCAATACCAAGAGTTTATGCTTGATCAGTTAACTAAAAAACTGTCCTCTGATGAATCTTTAGATAAGAAATATGTATTAGAAATGGTGAATAATATCCAACAGGTTAGTAACCATTCCTTAAAATGTGGCTATGATGCACTGGAGGCTTCATTTAGATCAGCCATGACTGGCACAGTGATAAGAAGGCATGCATGGTTGAAAGAACAAGTCTTACCGGATCATGTTAAAGCAAAGCTATTAGATGCTCCTATGGATAAGGCCAGTCTATTTGGTTCACCTGCTCAGAAGGTAATGAAGAAAATGGAAGAAAAGGCAAAATCTGTACAAACAGTTAAAGATTTCTTACAGGTTCAGCCCCCAAGGTTTAGCAGGAACTGGCCTGCCAAAAATTGGCCCTTTCCTGACTTCACAAGATCCCAAAGGGGCAGGAATAGACGCTCTAGAGGCAGAAATCAATCCAGAGGAGGTGCCTACAGAGGACGACAGTGGCAAGGTAATAACCGAGGCACAGACACAACCACTACCACTGCAACAGGACAATCACAGTGACTTGGCTCTAACTCCGCCTACCAGGGAGCAAATAGCCGCACCATTAGGCGGAAAGTTAGCCTTATTTTCAAAAAATTGGCACTATATCACCAAAGACAAGTGGATTTTGCAAACCATAGACCAAGGCTACCGGTTCCACTTCCACACCTTACCAGTAAAAAGAGGAATGCCAAACCTGCCTCCCAATCAAAAAATAGAAGCTCTACAGCAGATAACGGAATTAACAAAGATGAGAGCTGTGGAAAGAGTACCAATAACAGAACAGGACAAAGGATTCTACTCCAGACTCTTCCTAGTACCAAGAAAAGAGAAAAGTTGGAGACCTATTCTCGACCTGTCCATCTTAAACACATACATCATTGTCCCAAAATTCAAAATGCTGACCCTACAGCAACTTCTTCCCATGCTGGGCAAGGAGTGTTGGCTGGTAACTCTAGATCTCAAGGAGGCATACCTGCACGTCCCCATTCGACCAAATTGCAGAAGATACCTCAGATTTCTTGCAGGATCAGAGCATTATCAATTATCAATTCTCAGCATTGCCCTTTGGCTTATCTACTGCGCCCAGAGTATTCACAAAATGCCTGGCATCAGTAATCGCTCACTGCAGAGTACAGGGAATCCAAATTTATCCATACCTGGACGACTGCCTGTTACAAGCAGACAACAAAAGCAAGCTGACAACAGATTTACAAAGGGTCATTTACTTGCTGCAAGCCCTGGGATACACAGTCAATTTACAAAAGTCAAGGCTGATACCATCCCAAACAAGAACATTCTTGGGCGCGAATTGGACACAGTAAAACAAATGGCATTCCTAACTGCAGAAAAACAAAAAGAACTCCCTCTTTACTTCTTGGCATTAACAAAGCAGAACAAACTAACAGCAAGAAAAGTTCTGCAGGCCTTGGGCTTCATGGCATCATGCATAATCTTGGTCCCACATGCCAGACTGCATATGAGAAAGCTACAGTGGTACCTAAAGAATTTATGGTCTCAACACAGGCACAGCTTAGAAGCAGAAATACCACTAATCCCATGCCTAAAACAGGAGTTCCTATGGTGGGCTCAAGCATGCCAGTCAAACCCAGGCCTACCCTTCCACAACTTTCGAGCAAGCCAAACCATCACAACAGACGCCTCAGACCTAGGATGGGGGGCGCACATGATGGACAAATGCGCAAGGATTGTGGACTCAGGACCAGCTGCACCTGCACATAAACCAAAAGAAATGCTGGCAGTAAAACTGGCAATCCAAAAATTCAGACCATTCCTCAAAGAAGGCCATTTGATGATAAGGACAGACAACACCACAGTCATGTGGTACATCAACAAACAGGGAGGCACTCATTCATACCCCTATGCAGAATGACTTTGGACCTTTGGAATCTGGCTCTCAGCTACAACATCCAGTTACAGGCAATATTTGTACCGGGAAAAGAGAACACCCTCGCAGACATGTTAAGCAGAACCACCTCGATGCTCACGAATGGATGCTACACCCGGACATCTTCAAGACCATCACAAAGAAATGGGGAATGCCACAAATAGATCTATTCGCCTCCCCACTCAATCACCAGCTCAAAAAATTCTGCACAAGGACATTCCACCCACTTGCATGGAAGGTGGATTCTCTCCTTCAGCTGGAAAGGCCTGACAGCATATGCATTTCCACCTCTTCCCTTGATACACAAGGTACTACTGAAAATCAAAGAGGAAAGGATAATCCTGATAGCTCGAACTGGCCAAGACAACACTGGTACCCATTGCTGAGGAGCATGTCTCGGGAGAAAATGTGGTCAATACCCTGATGCCTTTGATGTTAACTCAGAACAACTACAACATCATGCATCCAAACCTAAAACCTTGCAACTGACTGCCTGGAACATCACATAGCAGCAACTAACCCAGATCTTTCCCAAAGGGTTAAAGACATTATCCTTGAAGCCCGCAGACCTTCAACAGGAAGGAACTATGCAGGAAAATGGAAAAGGTTTGTCGTTTGGAGTACTGAAAGAGGAAAAGATGTGTCGAACATAGATATTGCTAACATTCTGGAGTATTTGGCAGAGCTTCTACATACAGGCCTGTCCTATTCCTCCATCAAGATACATGCATCAGCTATTTCAGCAGAATACAGCTTTGATCCACCTGTCTTCTCACATCCTCTACTCAGGCAGTTCCTCAGAGGGATCAAGAATGTAAAACCTCCTAGGAAACCACCATTACCAGCATGGGACTTGAACTTTGTGCTAGAAAAGTTGACACTCCCTCCGTTTGAACCAGCAGCAACAGCAGATCTACAACACCTGTCATGGAAAACTGCTTTCCTACTGGCAATTACCTCAGCAAGAAGGGTTTCAGAACTACAGGCCTTAATGGCAGTACAACCCTTCCTAATCTTCCATCAAGATAGGGTGTCCATGAGAACTAATCCTACATTTATGCCTAAAGTGGTATCCAGAGTGTCTTTAAACCAGGCAATCCACCTACCTACCTTCTTTCCCAATCCACAAAATAGAGGGAAAGAATGCTGCATACCTTGGATGTACATAGACAGCTACGCTACTACCTGGACAGAACCAAAAGTAACGGAAAACTGACCAGCTTTTAGTAGCCTATGCAACAGGAAGGGAAGGAAAAGCAATTTCCAAACAGACAATCTCCAAATGGATAGGAAATTGCATAAGATTCTGTTACTCCTACCATGGAAAACCAATTCCACAGAACATAAGGCCTCATTCTACAAGGGCTACAGCCACTACCACAGCTTTCTTGGCAACCAAGGACATTATTGACTTGGACCTCCGTGCATACATTTGCCAAGCATTATAATTTACCTCTATATTCTAGATCCCGAGCAGGGTTTGCCACTGCTGTACTGCAAGGGATCCTAACCACACCATAATTTTCTTCCTCCTCCCTAGTTGGCTATGGTATTCTACCCATTTGTTATGACTGCAGATGCATCCATGAAGGACATAGTACAGTTTTGTACCTACCATAAATGTAGATGTCCGAACTGGATAGCATCTGCAGTCACCTCCTTCCCCTCTGTGGTACTCCTAGGGTATTTACCCTCCTAATAGCTAGCTGGGGGTCTCTTATGGTGTATTTGTTTGTATATATGTACATACATGCTTATTTTTGTGTTTGCCTTCTACCTTTTGGAAACATTGGCATTTATCCAAAATTTAGCCTTCCAAGAGGGCAACTGGCATCTGGGGCAAGAAACACTGAGGAAAATGGCGTCGGCTGATGCCTTTATACCCGAAGACCAGCAGAGATGGCGTCGGGTGAAGTGCGACATCAGCGACCCAGACTTTGGAATCAAGGGCTGCCTGATGACAGGACAACCCATTTGTTATGACTGCAGATGCTATCCAGTTCGGACATCTACATTTATAGTAGGTACAAAACTGCACTTTCTGGCTTTTTATTGCCCTACTGTCAGCTTGTCTCCATGGAAATTTTAAGAGGAAAAATGTAGTCCTTAGTTGCAGGCTTCTAAAGACAAGCTGAAACAATTATTACTAATGGAAAACTTTTCATTATATTCTGTATTCTCTTATTTACTTGTTTCCACTTGAAAATTGTTTTTAGATTAAGCCAAGGGTCTGACCCAAAATATTCACCTATGCAGAAGTAAGAGACAACATACCAGCTGTAGATATATTATGATTTGTGTACTTTTGCACCTCATCCCCCACTTCAACAACCCAATATTACAGCCTGTTAACATTTGTCTAGCCTTTTTTCCTTTTTTGCCTTGAAATGCCTGAAGAAAGGAAAAAAAACCTGGTTACTCTATTAGTATCTTTGTCTTGTAAAAGAACAAATAAGAATGCTTTACTGTAAAACATGCAATTTATAGTGTGAAAAGTTTCATAGGAATACTGTTAAGAACAGAAATTATATATTTTACTTGATTATCTTTTTCCTTCCTCTTCTTTGCCCTTCCAAACATTAATGACATGAAGTAAGTCAGATGTTTTTCATTTCCTCCCAAGTTTAACAAAGTTAGCAAAAATCCACTCTCTTTCACTTTTTCTTACACGGCCATATTCCGCAAATGTAATTGATGCTTTGCAGTCTCACATTTTATTCACTGTTTTCTGTGTTGTTGGTCTTTTTCCTGTTCATTCCCATCTTCCCATTCAAGATTCTGGTTCAGTTCTAATGTAGTCCCAATTCTTCTTGTCATCTCCCATGCTTTTCTGTGTCTCTCAAGCATTTTCCTTTGGAATAATGAAGAGGTTTCACTGGCAAAGTCTCTCTCTGTGCTTTATTATCAGAAGCATGAGAACCAGATTCCCCTTCTGTTTGCTCACTTTTTGTTAAACAAACTTTTGCATTTCTTCCTTAGCCAGTTCTTTATCAAAAAAATTACTTTGATTGCCCAGGAAAAATTATTCCGAAGACAGCTGGGTACAGCGACTTGAATCTCGCACCTGTCTGATGATATTCCCTAATTGCTGGAATACATTTTTTCCCTTCTGCCTGATGTACGGTGAATAATCATTTTCTACAAACACACTGCTGTATCCAACTTTTAATACTTTGCCCATTTTGCTACAGTTTTGTTAGGATCATCTCTTTCTGTTGGTAGGTTTGCATCTTTACCACTATAGGTCTTGGCTTCTTTATTATGGCCAGGTTTGGAGAATTCACCTGTTGTGCCCTTTCAGTTAATAGTTCCTGTTGTGGAAAACCAGTCCAGTTGCTTATTTATATCTTTGTACATTCAATATATTCTGTTCCTTCTATTTTTCTCTGGTATACTAGAAAATATCACATTTTCCAAATGTATTCTCTAATCTGATTCTACGCTTTTTTAAACCTCTTTTCTTTAGCAGTCCCTTACTAGCCAGCCTTATTTTAATTAGCCCTGAGCACATTTGATGTTTTTTTTGTCTTGCACCAAAGCTGGAGCTTGAACTGCTTTTTGTTTAACAATTGCAGGATTCTTCTTAGTCAGTGTTTTCTCTTCATCTTTTCTAGTTGATTTTCTTTCAGGCTCTTGATTTATTTGCTGGCATCCAGGCAGTATATGTACTAGTTAGTGAATTTACTAAAAGTGGCAGATTTCCTGGCCTTTGCTTTTAAGCTTTTTTTTTCACAGTGAGATAGCTGAAGCTAAGCTTTTAATCACTTTGCAGCCACCTTTTAAAATCCAACTGTGATGCAATGTAGTACTAGTATTGTACTCTCATAAGAGGTACATGTCCACTTGTCAACAGCCTACCATGTGGAATCCTGTTTCATTGTTTCAGTCATAGTGAAATCCCTTTTAGTTGCATCTCTGAGTTGGACTTTAACATGGGTCCAGTAGAGGGAATGGTCAGGTCAGATCATCCTCTTTCTGTGTTGTGATAAAATGGGACTTGCAATGTATCAGTCTCAAGTAAGTTGTTACTGAAGTACCATAAGTAAGCCATGTGTGCATGCGCACACACACACACAATATTTGTGTGAGTTAGTGTAATATATACACATTATACACACTTTTGCGGTGGTGGTGCTGCTGTAGCGTTGTCGCCTCAGTCAGACGCTGTCCGGTTCGATTCTCAGCTAGAGTGTCTTCTGCGTGGAGACATGCGTGAATGGGCGTACCTTCGTTGAAGGTTGTACATCAGGGCTGGTAACTCAGCACGTAAAAATCAACTACCAATCATTAGCAGACCGGAGTTCTGCTGTGGTGACCCCTAACCGGGAAAAGCCGAAAGACACAACATACACACTTTTGTATATGTGTTTGTGTGTGTGTGTGTGTGTGTGTGTGTGTGTATTATGTAAGAAACATAGTTTCTCATGGTGACTTCAGACTCGGTAAATTGCAACTAGTCACTTGACTCACAATCGATCAAAAACAAAAATGAATACAAAATCTTTGTTTTTGCAAGGGTTTAAAACCCTCTTTTCACCATCACCCCTCCTTGTTTGTGTGCAGTAAGGTTGTATTTACAGAACAGTGAGTAAAAGGAAAGATTTCCTTACCCCATTCTTTTGTAATCTTGCAGCGTGATAAGACACCCAACATAAAACTCTTGTAATTCTGCAGTGTGTAAGACAACAACGTAAAATGTTTGTAATCCTGCAATGCGATAAGACACCTGACATAAAACAGTACTTTTAAGACCACACACCCTTGCACTCTGAGATGCCAGTACAGTGAGGAAAAAAAAAAAAAAACTTCCTTAACCTCATTGTTCTGTGATCCCACTATATGGCCCACATTTATTACAGCTTAGAACTAATAAGATGACATGGAACATCCTGCCACTTTCATATGGAACATCCTGCCATTTTCATACTGGAATTAGTAAACCATCACCCATAGGGAACATGTAAATGTGTGTATGTATGTATGCGAGTACATGTAATAGTTAACACCATACGTTATCACTGGTGTTTTAACAGTGCAAGGTAAGCTAGTTAAGATGGAAATGTGATGCATTGTTGAGAAAAGATCCACTCAATATTAAGTGCAGAAAGGTTTATGTTCAAGGACTTGAAGGGTTCAGGAAAGTTTAAGTACGATTGTAACACAGAAATTTTAACTGCTATGAATTTCTGTATACTAATTTTGCTAATGGTTTTTGTAGATCAGAGTGTGTATGTTCCCCTTTAGTAGCTGTTCCAGTCAGTGAACACGTGCATATAAGTACTGAGCAAGTGCAAGCAAGAGCACCATTTTGTAATGAGCAGCCGAGGTGTAAGCATGCATGTGTGTAATAGTTAGTTTAGTTTAATGTTATCGTTCTCCATCCTGATGTGTTTGCATGTACTGTTTAAATGAACACCAATGAACACACGGCCTCACCGTCTTATTGAATGTACACAAGATGAGCGACATGGTGTCAGAATGGGATGCAAGTAAAGCAACTTCTTCAAGACCATGAGGCAGGAGTAGTAGTTGGAGAAATATACAGGAGTGGATCATCCCTGCTCAAATGACTCACAAATGGGTCAGAAAGACAAAGCCAGGTATTTTTATTCAACAAATATAAAACAAAACATTAAAACCATTCAAAATTACTTTCTAATTAAACAAAATGTTTGAAATTACGATATATTGATAAAAATACTTGAAATAACTCCCAAAAAGCGAGAGAATTAAGTTTTTTCTTTCTTTTTACTATTTGCTTCTTTTTCGTATTAACTAAAGCTATCCAAGATATCCGAAGTGTGCAAAGTGTTTGCATGTTTGTGCAGTATTTCAGTACAGTTATGTCACAGAATATGGTCATTTCAGAGCGTTCATGGTACAGTTGAATATCTGATCTGTGTGTGAGTGCATTTGAGTATAATTACAGGGGCAATTTGTTGGTATGGCAGAAGGATTTTGCAGACCTGCTCCACTTGTATTTGATAATAATGTTGCTAAAAGTTGGAGAGTGTTTGTGCAAGAGTACAATATTTTCATACAGGCTGCTTTTTCTGATAAAGATGCATGTACAAAGGCATTTATTTTCCTTAATTTAGCTGGTTTAGAAACCATTGAAAGGGGGCATTCATGTGTCTATGGCCTAGTTGTGTATGCAGGGGAGAGGGGAAAACTGCCATATAGTGGTATTGTCTGAAACCTGGGAAGACCCTGTGTGCTTAAAATGTAAATTTAGAGAAATGTGTAACCCCCAGACGAATATTACAATGGAAAGGCACAAATTTTACACATGAGATTAAAAGCCTGGCAAAACTTTTGCAGCATGTATAACTGACTTGAGAAACAAGGCAAAAACGTGCAGTTCTGGTGATCTAAGAGATGAGTTGATAAAAGACAGGCTTGTGTGAGGTGTTGAAGATGATGCAGTGAGAAAGATTTTGCTTTGAGACAGTGATTTAACTTTAGAGATTTGTCAGATATATGAGCTCACAGAAAAGCACACGAATATGCTTACAAATGAGAAAAGCATGCTTCCAGTGCTAATGTTGATAGTATGCAAAACGTGGTTAAAAGTTACAAGCCTAAGGGCATGCCAGCTTCAGTGAAATCCAGAACGTTTTAGCAAGTTCCAGGACAGCTCCAGTAAAATCCAGAGCATGGCTCAGCGCAGCAGAGGGGTGAGTCAGCCCCCACCTAGCCTTGTAGTAATCTGTTTGTAATTGTGGTGGTAGTCATGAACCTAAAAGAGAAAAGTGTTTAGCTTTTGGTCAGCAATGCCACATATGTAAAAAGTGGAATAATTTCAAAAGAGGCCTGTTATTTAATTAAAAGAGAACATTCAAAGAGGCAAGTTGATCAACTAGGAAGCTGCAACCCTTCTTTTTATGTTGATGGTGTGTTGGTACTTGATTAAACGGTGGACAAGGAGTGAAGTATTTTGTGCTGTTCTCATTAATGACCTGTAGAGCTCAATGATGATACTGGTCCTAAGTGCAGTGTTATGTCAGCAGAAATGTTTGCCAAAGTAAGAGCAGGTGAGAGGTTTGATTTGGCAAAGTGTGCGAAGCGTGTTGCTTATGGTGGTGAAGTTCAGACTAAAGGATCAGTAGTGCTTTCATGTCACTCTACTGGGAACAGCTATGACTTGCAATTTTACAAAGTCAGAAGGCACATGCACTCATTGTTAGGCCTTGGAGACCGTTTGAAATGGGACTGCTTTCATTTAATGCAGAAGTCCAGCATGTTGGCATGTGTAGCAACGAGAAGTTCGCACAAACTACTTTTTCTGACCATGCTGAGCTTTTCGAAAACAAGTTAGGCAAACTCCCAGTTGTGTACTCCATGAAGTTAGACCCTGAAGTAAGCCCAGTCATCAGATCAGCATGGAAAGATCCAGTAGCCTTGCAAGATAGAGTCAAAGCTGAGCTAGACAGAATGGTACATATAGATGTAATTTGTCCAGTAGAAGAACCAACTGAATAGGTATCCTCCATGGTGGTAGCTCATAAGAAAAGCTCAGATGATATTAGAATATGTATTGATCCAATAGACTTGAACAAAACATTAAAACGACATCCAATGTGTACAGTCGTAGTAGTTGCTGTTCTTATGCCAGATGTCACTGATTTTTCTGTCTAAGATGCAAAGTGTTCATTTTGGCAAATTTTTTTCGACCAAAAATCTTCATTGCTAACCACTTTCAGTATACCATTTGGAAGTACAGATTTTTGAGAATGCCATTTGGGATAAATTCTGCCAGTGAAGTCGTGATGCAACAAATTTTTTTCTGGCTATCCTTGTGCTGTTGTAGTAGATGATATTCTTGTAGAAGGCAATGGTGAAGTCGAACATGATAGAAACTGCAGGAAAGTTCTGGAACCTGCTTGTGAAGTGAATCTTAAGTTAAATCTTCAGAAATGCAAATTCGCCATATGAGAAGTTACTTATATGGATCATTTCTTTTGTTCAGGCTTACGACTAGATCTTTCCAGGCAATCTGCAATTCTTGAGATGCCAGCTCCAGACAATGTCACTTCCTTACAATGTTTTCTTGGCATGGTTGACTGGGCAAGTTCATTCCAGATTTGATTGACCTTTCAGCAAGGCTTAGAGAGCTGACATGCAAAGATGTAACCTGGTCCTGGTCAGAACAACACAAAGATCATTTGATGTCCTGAAACAGAATATTACCACCCACCTACTTTAAGATATTATGATATCCACAAACCTTGTAACTCTTTCCTGTGATGCTTCAAGTTTGGTCTTGGTGCAGTCATCCTTCAAGATGGCAGATCAGTAGCCTATACGTCTAGAACACTAATCCAAACTGAGGTGCAGTATGCTCAGAGAAAGAGCTCTTGGCAATTGTGCTTGCATGTTCGAAGTTCCATGATTATATGTATGGCCGACCTATATATTGATATTGACCCCCAACCTTGGATCACTGTTTTGAAAAAGCTCCTGCGAAATTGCAACACATTATGTTGAAATTGCAAAAGTACAATTTTCACTTGGTTTACACAAAAGGCAATCTTCTTTATTTTGCTGATACTTTATTTAGATTGCCCAGAATAACCACTGAACTGCATGGAAATGTGAAACCTGATTATGAAGTCGTGGAATTGCAAAAGTTTTTTCCCACACGTCTTGATGAGCTTAGAACTCAGACAGCTTTAGATCCAATTCTCCCCAAGCTCAACCAGTTTATCAGTTGAGGGTGGCTGTCAAAGCAGTTTTGTTTGCCACCAGATGTGCAACAGGATTTGATGGAAAATATCATCATGATAAAAGGTACAAAAGTGATTGTTCCAAATTCCGTGCTACTAGAGTATATTAAAATCTTGTATTGTGGCTACCCAGTAACTTATTCTACCAAAGGAAGGACAACAGGACTAGTATTTTGGTTTTCTGTGTCAAAATACATTGAGAAAGAACTGTCATCTTATTCTGTTTGTAATGGTAATAAACCGCATCAGGTAAAATAACCACTTGAACTAAGCCAGATTCTGAACTACCTTGGTTGACAGTAGCTACAGATATTTTCAAACAGAATGGTCAACTTTACTTGGTGTTAGTAGACTCTTATTCAGATTGGTTCGAGATTGACCTACTTCCTAGTCTCCAGTCCAATACTGTCACTACCAAGTTGAAGAGAGAGTTTTCTGTCCCGTGGTAGTCTGCACAAAGTCATTTCTGACAATGGTGCACAGCTTACAAGTTAGCAGTTCAAAAGATATGCTGAAATGTGGGACTTTGTGGGTATTCAAGATTACTCGTAACATGAACAATCAAATGGCTTGGCAGAATGTTCAAAGTGCAAAACAGCTGTTGTAAAAGTCTAGACATGACAATACTGATGTTTTTCTAAATCTGCTAAATCTCAGAAACACCTCGTGACAATCTTCTTGGTTCACTTCCCAAGGGGTTAATATCAAGACAAACCAGAGCCACACTGTCAGTCAGTAAGAATTTGTTGGTTCCAAGTGATAAAAACAACAAAGCAGTAAAAGCTCAACTCCTAAAGAAGCATTTGTCCCAAAAATCCTACCATGATAAAACCAGCAAACCTATGAATCCAGTAAAGGAAGGTGAGATGGTGAGGATGCAGACAGCAAAAGCATTTGACTGAATTCGATTTGTGAAACATTTGTGTGAGGATCCAAGATCATACATTATTGAGTCGCAAGGCATGGAATTCAGGCAGAATTGGCAACTGTACCGGTGTCCGAGCCAGTGTTGCAACATTTTGCTTGTGACAAAGACTCTAATTCTCAGAGTGATTTGTCCAAGGTTCCTGTTCCAGAAAACATCTCATCACCTGTCCCTGTTCCTGAAAGTATCTGAGAATCCTCAAGAAGAACATTCCTCAGTGACTGTCCCTGTTGCTAAGCCCAGATGTGAAGCTGTTCAATCTCACCGTTTATTCTTATACATGGGTACGGCACCGATCTATCGGCTCCAAGTTGGCCGCTTTACTAGCTGAAGATCTCAGAGTAGCTCAAGGCCAGGTCCCTATCCCATGATGCTCTCTTTCCTACCTCAGATCTAGTTTGCCACTGCAACAGATCGGAGGTCGTTGGAGTGCTCGGGCCACTTTGTGAAAATGTTTCTATCTTTATACCTTTGTAGCTAAGCTTTTTGGATAGTTTACTGTTTGCACTGTTTATTGGGCTAGTTGGCCTTTGTTTGCCTTAGTTTTTGATAGATTTGACGATCTCTTCCTTTTAAGAGCAGCTGCTCTTAGGCCTTTGGCCGTGCATTGGTTTAATAGTCCCCTATCGTATTATTAACGTGTGCTTAGATAGTTTAAGATTTAGAGTAGTTTCACTAGTAAGTGTGTATTTAGCTTGTAATTAGATAGCTTAAACATATTCAGTTATACTTCTCTAATACAGTAGTTAGAGTAATACAGTAGTTAGAGTTTGGTGTGTGTGTGTGTGTTCTACAGTAACATTTGTTGGATTAGTGTATACTGTTGGTGTTTCTTCTTAGCATGGCTGACCAAAAGGAGAAGCAGAAATCAGGCTTTAAAAAGTGCTCAAAATGCGGGCAGCAAATGTCAGTCAGTGACTGCCATGTAAATTGTGTCTATTGCTTGGGGCCAGTTCACCTCCAGGAGGATTGCTGTATCTGCCATTCCTTCAGTAGCCGAGTTTTGCTTGAAAGAAGAAGAAAGTTGGTAGAGGATTATTGAAGACAGATTTTCAGGAGTCCTTGGACAAGGCTGACCCAGACCTCCAAGTCATCGAAGGAGTCGAAGTCCTCTAAAGCTTCCAAGGAGCCCAAGTCATCAGTTCCGAGCCTTGCTGTGATGGTGCGGTCGCCGGCTCTGCAGTGTTCGGAGCCATGCACCAAGTCAGTGTTTCGAGCTTGTCCCCCAGTCTTGGAGCCGGTCTCCGAAACCTTAAGATCTCCTATTCTTCAGTCAGTGGCTTCTTCGGTTCCTTCAACTCGTTCTTCGAGGACCCTCTCTGATATGGACTGGGTGGTGCAGAGGCTTCTCAAGAACCTGGCACTTGCCAAATTATTATCTGCTTCGACCCAACTGGTTTCGGAGCCTAAGACCATCGCACCTGCTGTGACTACACCTCTGAGCCGAACCGAGCCTTCGGAGCTTTGGGGAGGAGGATCTGATGATTATGGAGCCTTCAGAGCTGAGGCCTGTTTCAGTGCCATCGGCTCCATCAACCCTGACTTCTTCGGTGCCGTTTGAAGAGTTTGGGAGCTGACACTCTCTAGTCAGCTCTGGGGGGTCAAACTGATGCGTCGGTTCTGACCCTTCTTCTCGGAGCATCGGCGCGGATGAGCTTGGCTCCTTCCTCTGGCTTGGACCCCACTGCCTCTGCGCCGGGGAGGTTGCCGTCATCTTCAGAACCGGCAGCTTCCTTGGGTCGGAGCAGTGGAGCCTTCGATGCTGTGAAGAGGGTTATGTCATCCAAGACACACACACCATCAGGGCCCTCCTTCTCCTCCCCTAAAATGCTACTTTCTGCCTCTACGTAGCAGGTCCCCATGAAGCGTTGAGACCCAGAGCTTCCGGTAACTCCATCGGGTGACCCTTGTTCTACTGAGACCTCACCCACCAGAAGCTCCCACTGATGAGGTTGCCAGGAAGAAACTTTGTAATAGGAGGCATTTAGATTCCCCTTAGGAGTCTTTGACATCCGACACCGACTTAGAGGAGTCAAAAGTGTCCCCACGGTCCCCCTCGGAGGATATCTCCTTTGCTGATATCCTGGAAGTCCTTAAGCAGAGGGGTGACTGGCAATCTGTTAGCCCTACTGAGGATGAGTCGGTGCTCCTGAAGGCCTTTGGGTCTCAACCTTCCACCTCCTGGGTGACTCCGCCCTTCATTGAACTAATGGAATTGGTTGCTCGAAGGGCATGGGAGTCTCCTGATACTATGGAACTGGTCCCTTGGAGGCCCAACAAGTTTATCACCTCCCCCCAAGACAAGGTGTTACTCACTAAGGGAGTTCTATTTCATGCCATGGTGGTGGCGGCGACCACCAAAAGAGATGCCCAAAACCTCTTCTACTGTCCATCCCCCAAATGGGGATTCCAGGACAATGGACAGGTACAGGAATGCATCTTTAGTTCTGCGACCTTTGCTATGCGATCGCTTAACTACTTGACTCATTTTACCCGTCTTCAAAGAGATCTCTTAAAAGAGCTCGGAGATGCTCTGCAAGGCAGTACAGATGGAGGTGTCCCAGAGAAGGTGACAGCCTAGCTTAATACCCTTAATTCCATAGTTAATTGTCCATGCAGCTCGGTTTCCTATGCAGCCGATGGTCCGAGTCGAGCAGCTGTTTCAGCAATAGCTCTTCTGAGACATTCCTGGATGCGCTTATGCTCCTTTGCGGAAGCCTTCAAGTCTTCCTTTGTCAACACCCCATTCGATGGCTCGTTTCTTTTCGGACACAAAGTCAAGGAGGCTCTCACTAGGTGTGAGCAAGATGGAAAGACTCTATCTGCCATAGGAGTCCATTTTTTCCACCCCTACCAGACCATACCCCAAAGGGCAGAAAGGTGGAAAAATGTGTTTCCGGAAGTCCCAAGGAGCTTTCCAGAACACACGTAGTAAACCCCCCTCCAGGGGCAGAGGAGCGAGTAATAATGGAAGACACGGCCCCGGCGGCAGAGGGGGTCCACAGAACAACGGTGACAGGGATCAGTTCTTTGGTAAGCCTTATCAGCGCTCCTGAAAGGAGGCCCGACTGTCCTACTCTGGAGGCATTTGGGGGTCGTTTGGCTTTGTATCCAGATGCCTGGCTAGGAATTACAAGAGATTCTTGTGTACAAAGCATCGTTACCAGAGATTACATCATCCCATTCTTAGAAACCCGACCTGTTCATTAGAAAATCCCAGACATTCCACCCAGTCCCAGGGATCAAGCAGCCATAGAAATCCAGAGGCTGCAGGAAAAAAGAGTCATCTGGCCAGTCCCAGCAGACTAGATAGGATCCAGAACTTACTCCAGATTCTTTTTTAGTTCCAAAGAAGACAGGGGACTGGAGGCCCATCTTGGATCTCAGCAGACTCAACACATTTGTAAAGAAGGAGAAGTTCTGGATGGTCACGCTTCAGTGTATTCTCCCATTCCTTGGAATAGATTGGATGTGCTCTATAGATCTCAAGGATGCATACTACCATATCAAAATGGCCAGACCATCCAGAGATCATTTGCGTTTCTGGCTGGGAGCCAGTCACTACCAATTCTGAGCACTGCCCTTTGGACTCACAACAGCCCCCAGAGTGTTTACCAAATGCATGGCAGTGATTACGGCTCAACTGAGGCATTTAGGATTCCGAGTGTTTCCGTATCTGGTAACTGGCTCCTTACTGCCGCCTCCAGGCATCAACTAATTCTGTCCAGGGATCACACTCTCAATCTCTGCTCTCAGTTAGGCATCACTATAAATTTTGAAAAGTCTGTGTTGTCGCCATCGCAGCGTATCTTCTTTATCGAAGCAGAACTAGACACCACCACCACCATAGTAAAGTTGTCCCTGGACAGAATAGCCACTCTTCGAAACCAGGTATCAGACATTTTGCAGAGAAAAAAAGTACCGGCCTCTAGGTACCATGGCAGCTATGCTCATAGCAGTTCCTCTGTGATGTATGCACATGAGGATTCTTCAGTGGTTACTCTTCACCCAGTGGTCTTGCCAACAACTTCTGATGTCATTCTTAATCATGATTACAGACTCTTACAAGAAGGATCTTCACTGGTGGTTGACCAGCCACCAAGTTACAGTGGGCTGACCGTTTGCGTCTCCCCTGCCGTCAGCCACGGTGACCACGGACGCTTCTCTGATAGGGTGGGTGGGGGGGTTTCGGGGAAGAACAGCCCAAGGCACCTGGTCGGAGACAAAGTCACAGTTGCACATCAGTGTTCTGGAGCTGAGAGCGGTGCTTTTGGCGTTGCAACACTTCTACGACTCTCTTCCTCTAGGGACGATTGTGACACAGACAGACATGTGTGTGGTCTGGTACATCATCAAGCAAGGGGGAACCAAGTCTTACCCTCTGTGTCGAGAGGCCTTGAGAATGTGGCAGTGGGCGGTATCCACTGGGTGCTTTCTGATAGCAATGCATATCCCGGGGAAATCCAACGTGATAGCGGACAAACTGAGCAGAGCCATTCTGTTGCCGCACGAGTGGTTTCTCAAAGATGAAGTTGCGGAGTTGATTTTCCGCAAATGGGGCCAGCCTTGCTGCGACCTCTTTGCATTCCCTATGAATGCCAAATGCAGAAGCTACTTTGTCCTGAATCCCTCTCCAGGGGACAGCCCAAGGGACTCGTTCGTACATGATTGGCCCCCGGGACTCCTATATGCCTTTCCACTGATTCCAAAATTCTTACAGAAAGCCAAAAGCCTGGGAAGGGCTGTAATCTTAATAGCCCCTTTTTGGCCTCAACAGATTTGGTTTCCCTTCCTTTGACTCTGTCAACTGGAGGAACCTTGGATTCTGGACTCGGTTCCAGGCCTGCTGACACATTCGTCAGGGGCCCTCCTTCCCTCCCTTCGTTCCCTCAGACTGACAGCTTGGCTGCTCCAATTCACAAGCTAGCCAGGTCACATGATTTTTCTTCTGAGGTACAGCATATTCTTGTATCTTCGCATAAAGCTTCCACTAGAAAGTTGTATGCTAGTAAATGGAAGCGATTTGCTTTTTGGGCCTCCCAGAATAACACTGATCCTTACATTGCCCCGATTGCTAGTATCCTGGAATTCCTATCTAAGCTTTTTCATGAAGGTGCTGCAGCTGCCACTATTAGAGTTCAATTGGCTGCAATTTCGAATTTTCGCTTCGGAGCTGAAGGTTCTAATTTGATGTCTCATAGCTTATGTAGGGCCTTCCTGAAGGGTACCATTCATCTTAGGCCGCCTGTTAGACAACCTTTTACTCCCTGGAATATACATTTTGTGCTGTCACGGATTATTCTTCCCCCCTTTGAGCCTGCAACATCCTGCCATTTCAAATTTCTTTCTTGGAAAACTATTTTCTTGGTGGCCATTAACTCTGCACATAAAGTGTCTAAGCTTCAATCCCTATCTAGCAAACCCCCGTATTTGGTGTTTCATCCTGACAGAGTATCACTGAGGACTAATCCTTCATTCCTTCCAAAGGTGTGTTCCAAGACTAACCTGAATCAAACTATCAAACTTTCATCCTTTTACAGTAACCATTCTAATAAGTTGTAGTACATGTTGCATAAATTTGATGTCCACAGACAATTGAGATTGTATTTGGACAGGACAAAGGAATTTAGAAGAACTGACCAACTCTGTCTCTCATGCTGACACTAAGAAAGGATTACCAGTCTCTAAAGTTACCCTTTCCAAATGGTTAACTGACTGCATTAAATTTATATATTCCTCAGCAAACCAACCATTAGAGCATGGCATGAAAGTGCATTCCACTAGAGCTGTTTCCACTTCTTCTGCTTATGCAGCTCAATTGCCTTTGGAACACTATATGTGCAGCTGCCACTTGGTCTAAGCCGCATACCTTTATCACTCATTAGAAAGTGGACAGGGCTTCCTTTGGTTCCACTGTCCTCAGGAATATACTCCCCTGAGCCACCCAGGATTAGGGTGTTAGGGACGCTACCCATGTGTAAGAATGAATGGCGAGATTGAACAACTTCACATAAAGAAGTTATGTACTTACCATAACATTCCATGTGAGTTGTTCATCTCACCTTCAATCTTACATTCCCACCCACCTTCCAACCCCTCCAGGGTCTTGAAGAACAAGTAGACGTTTGGTCTGGTGGTCTTGTTCTGTGACTTCTTACTCCGGTTGGAGTATTTGTTAGGTTATATCTGTTACATGCTGGATTCAGCAAACTAGATCTGAGGTTGGACAGAGAGCATCATGGGATAGGGACCTGGCCTCAAGCTACTCTGAGATCTTCAGCTAGTAAAGCGGCCGACTCGGAGCCAATAGATCAACTCTGAACCCATGTGTAACAATGAAGACGAGATGAACAACTCACATGGAACATTATAGTAAGTACATAACTTCTTTTTCTAGTTATTACATTATGTGGAGACATGCGTTAATGGGCGTACCCTTGTTGAAGGTTGTGCATCAGGGCTGGCAAACTCGGAATGTAAAAAATCTACTGCCAATCATTAGCGGACTGGAGTTCCGCTGTGGCGACCCCTAACCAGGAAAAGCCGAAAGACACAAACAAACAAACATTATGAGGTCGGGTCATTCCACAAGACCTGCTCTCAAATACACAGTAACCTGGACATGATTGATATTTGTATATATTTGTATAATTTGCATACTCCTATGATTGTCATTGTTTGTTTATTTGCATGACCAACTAGTCAAAGAGGGAGGATGTAGATCAGAGTGTGCATGTTACTTTAAGAGTTGTTCCAATCAGTGAGCATGTACATATAAGTACTGAGCACGTGCAAGCAAGAGTGCCATTTTGTATTGAGCAGCCGAGGTGTAAGCATGCATGTGTGTCAGTCAGTCAGTTTAGTTTAATGTTACTGTTTACCATCTTGATGTGTTTGTATGTAATAAACTACTTAAATGAACACCCAGCTTCGTCTTATTGAATCTACAGAAGACGAGCGACAGTTTTACTCATCATAATATTGTAACAATGTAAAATTTGCATTCCTAAGTGAAATGTAGTAGTCAGAATGTGGTACATATTGTGGTACATTTTGTTGTATTTGTTATATGACCAGCTTTTCATACAGGCAGAAAAACAGAGTACTGGCGCATATTGGAAGAACTGATGATAGCCACAGTTTTTTCACCAGTGGAATTCATAACTGATTCATTTGATAGCTTAGTAACTTTTGTTGAAAGTAACTAGTGGTAGTGGTGGATGTAGTTTTTTTTTTCTGTAATAAAGTAATGACAGTTACTTTCTTTTTGAAGTTGAGGTGGCCAAAGCATTGAAATGTATTGTTTGTTTTGCTTTATTTTATTTATAACTGAGCACTGTTATTTATGTTTTCTCCACATGCTTGCAGACAATCTATTCACTTTTTTTTTCATTTCCTTCTGAAAGTTGAGAGGTGAGAACATGTCCATTTATTCACTGTTCATCGTATTGATCACTGCTGTAGTAGCCGTAGTTGTAGGGGTTATATCCTGACACGGATTTAACAGCAAGCCAGCTTCTAAAGCTTCAGGGCACCTTTCTCGCACCCAAAATGTCTGGCAGCTCGAAAGACAAGTTTGTGTGCAAAGCCCTTTAGAGCTGTACTGCTACCGAAGAGTACTCTCCTGTGAGACTGTTGAGTATTGATGGCTGGCTTTTGCTTTCTTTTGCTGGGTAGGTAAAAGGTTTATTCCCCAAAAGGAACTTATTTTTTTAATTTTGTTGATGTTTTATTACTTTCATCTTCAGGTTACGGTTAATAGTGTCGTGTTTTAATGGACTATCCTGAGAATGTAACATACTTTTAAATGGTGTGCTCATTTATTTCTGTCAAATAATGTAAAGTAACTGAAAACATTTTTTTCTGTGGAGAAATTGTTTTATTTTTGATGGCCTATTATAGTGATTTTTTACTGTGTTTTTCTGTCAAAAAAGTAAATTTTATGGACTGATAGTGTTTACCAGCAATTGCTGTAAGTCTTCTGGAAAAGAAGCTCCATTTTTGACTTGACCATGGAACAGTCTACTGATCCCACGGTCTGTCCTTCTTCCAGCCATAAAAAGAAAAAAAAAATAATCAAACAGCCTTTGCCACCACACCGGGCTAGCAATTTGCCTCTGCTGCAGGTGGTTGATTCTGTTGTGGCGATTTGTTTTTACCTCAGACCACTCATGTTTTACCTAGGATCCCTGTGGTATAACATCTCCAGCCACTATAGACCAGGGGTTAGTCATGTCCTCTGCAGCTGTTGGTTTACCCTCAGTGGACAATGGATAGCCACTCTTGTCAGCCCTGAAAGAGGGAAACTGGGAAGCTTGACCTGTTGTCAGAATGCTGTACTTATCCCTGGGGAAGCTGCCACTACCATTAGTAACATGTCTGGTCCCATTTTTCCTTATATGCTTGTTTTTCTATTCCTTTCATAGCCTAGTATGAACCTATCTGCCCTGGGGCAATTATAAGCCTAGCGCGATTCTGTATGGCTTACGCCACCCCTTGATTTGAGTATACTGTGCCCCTTTTAAGGTTTAGTTTACTGTGCCTCTGTCTAATAGTGACACGGGAGTAATCTCTGGGACAAACCTATGATCCCCCATCCACATATCAAGATTCTTCTTGAAGAGATTCAGTGAGGTGCTCTGCCTCAGATGAACTGGAATTCTATTCCAGAGCGAAGGGAGTCTCTGGGTTATGAACCTGTCCCTCCAGCAAGTTCTATTTATTTCTGTGCTGAGGTTCAAATCCCTCGAGCATGTGGCTCTAAGGGATTTAGTTTTACTGAGGTGGAGCATGTCCATTAATTCTGGATTTGACATAGCTTTGTATGTCAGGCATAGATCGCCTCGAAGTAGGCGGTATGCAACTGAGTAGAGCTGGAGTTTTTTTAACCGAGCAGCATATGGCATCTGTTTGAGACCCTTGATCCTCTTGGTGAGATACTTTTGGGGTCTTTCTAATTGCTGCAGGTGTCAGGTAAGATACATCCCAAAAGGGGCATTGCATTCTATGATGGGCCTGATGAGGGATGAATAAAGGGGCACGATTACCTGTCTTGATCTAGATGTGAAACCCTTCGTGATGAGGTGGGCTATGTAGAAGGTCTTTCTAACCACTTTGGCAATGTGGTTTTCAAAGGAGAGATTGCTATCAACTTGGGTCCCCAGGTCCCTAATAACTTTGTGTACTTAATGGGTTTCCGCCTATGTGGTAATTTGTGGGCACATTGTTTTTGCCAAAGGGTATGACTATACATTTTTTGGCATTTAGCTTTAAACCATGGCGCTGGCACCAGTTATCTGTCTCTGTGAGACCTTTTTGAAGGATGTTTGTGTCAGCTGGAGAGTTGATTATGGCGCCCAGTTTGCAGTCGTCTGCGAACTTGGTGAGCCATAGTCCTCCGACGTTTGCCTGTACCTCGGAAAAGTATATACCGAACAAGAGTGGTCCCAGGACAGAACCCTGTGGGACGCCACTTGTGACCGGTTTCGAGTCTGACATGGCTCCAGCAACTCTCACTCTGTGGGTTCTGTCTTTGAGCCAGTTTGCAATCCATCTTGTGACATAGGGGTTTATATTTAAGCTGGATAGCTTATCTATGATGCCCGAGTGGGGTATTGTGTCAAATGCCTTTGCAAGGTCCAGATAGGCTGTGTGGACTACCTTCCCTTCATCTATGGCTTTGGTGACTGATTCGAAGAAGTCAACCAGGTTCAAAAGGCAGGATCTGCCCTTGACAAAGCTGAACTGGGTAGGATCTAGTGTCTGTAGGTCCCCAATGTCTTTGTTTATGAGCTCCATGATGATCCTCTCCATAGCCTTGCAGACTAAGCTAGTCAGGCTTATGGGGCGATAGTTTCCAGGGTCCGTAGAGGCTCCACCTTTGTGGAGTGGGACCACTGTTGCTGTACGCCATTCTGTGGGCACATATCCTGTAGTGAGGCTGAGATTGTATAGCTGTTTTATTTGAGGGATTAGTTCCTCTTGGAGTTCATGTAGGACACAACCTGGGACACCATCTGGTCCCATGGAAGCAGTGTTTTTTGCTTTGGAGAGGGCAGCCTTCACCTGACCATCAGAGATGTTTGGGAGGCAGCCCTCTGCCGGTATAGATACTTGCTCTTTTGGGGGGGAGGGGGTGGAGAAGTTTGCACTGAACCTGTCTGCCAGGATATTGGCGATGTCTTTGGGTTCAGTGTATTTTTTGTCGTTTAGAATCAACTCGGAACAAGTCTGGGAGTTGCATCCCAGGTTCCTAACATAACTGAAAAAAGCCTTATGATTGTCTTTGGTGTCCTGTGCAATTTTTCTCTCTAAGCTGGCCTTGGAGGATTTTATGAGGGATCGTAATTTTTTGCTAGTACTGATCAGAGATGCCTTCCCTATTAGGGATTTTGCTCTATCATGTAGTAGCTTCCTCCTTCTGTTGTACAGTTTGTTTATGGCAGGGGTCCACCAGACTGGAAGCCTGCCTTTGGATGATTGGGTCTTGGTTTTGTTTGGGATAGCATGATCCATGCATTCCTGGAGATGTCCGTAGAATGCATTTATATAGGATTCTGCAGTTTGGGCCGTAGTTTCCACTGGCCACTTCGGTTTTGAGAAGTGAGAAGTTCACTTTTGAGAGGTTTTTCACTGTGGTTTTCTGGGCTGGGGGTGGGGTCGGGATGTGGACATCCAGTGAAATTAATTTATGGTCTGATCTTACCAATGAGGGATATACTTCTGGTGTGGAGCATAGAGTCCCCATGTTGGTAATGATCAGGTCTAGTATGTTGTCCCCTCTTGTGGGAGTGGTGACTAGTTGTTCCATAACATTTGAGTTTATAATTTCCAGGAACCTTTGGGCTAAGGTGCTGGGGCTTGAGTAGTGCTCCCAGTCAATGTTTGGGTAGTTGAAGTCGCCCAATATATTGGTGTTCGGAGAGATCTTCATGTTCTCCAATGTTTTCAGGAAAGCCGAGTGGGATTCCTGACTTTGAGAGGGTGGTCTGTAGGATGCTATAAACTGAAAAGCAGTCTTGCCAACTGTTAGTTGCACATGAATGGTCTCCGATACTTCGTGCAATGCCACTAACCTGGAGGTGTGGATATCCTTGATAAATATGGAAACTCCCCCTCCTTTTGTGGTTCGGTCCGGGTTTTGGGGCCAAAAAGCATGATATGAGGTATAGCCTGGTAGTGCTGGGGTGCTCTCTGGAGCCTTGAACCAGGTTTCTGTCACTGCACAGATATCGATGTTCTCCATACTGAGGAGAGCTCCGAGTGCGTGCATCTTGAGGTTAAGACTTCTGGCATTAAGCAGCATTACCCTTAGTTTCTTGTTCCTTGTGCTGTCTATGGGGGTGGGTTTGACTTTTGAGCCTTGCCTAAAAAGGCACTATGGGGGTGGCAAGAGCCTTTGCCAATATCCAAAAGCCCAGTGGTGACAGGTGCAAGCTGTCCCTAGCGAAGCAACGTGGCTTGTCAAGCATGTCATCCCAGGCTGACAGACACTGGATCCCCTTTGAATGACACCAACATTTTAGCCAGTTGTTAAAATCGATCATTTTGTCTTTGTACTGTGGCATCATTCTAGGTGAGGGTAAGATGCTGCTCAAGGTCAGGGTCATACCAGCCTGGGCTACATGATCAGAGAGCTCCTCTATGTCTCTTTTCATGTAGTCCAGGGAGGTATGTCTCAGGTCATTCACACCAGCATGTACAATGACCGAGTCATATTTGTATTTGCTTTGGAGTGACCTGAGTGCTTGCGTTATGTGGCGGATCCTAGCACCCGACAGGCAGCTCACCGTGACCTTCTCTTTATTCAGCCTGGTGAGCGGGACGTCAGTGTGTCTGACAATAGAGTCACCTATTACAAGAGTATCAGGTGTGTTATTCAGCCTTAAGGGCTGTGGCTGCTTGGCACACTGACTTTGTAGGCTATGTGTTGTGCGTGTTTACTTTTGAGGTAGCATTTGCTTGGATGTCTGCTTTGGAGGTCTCTGTTGCTTAGGTAGATTTTTATTTAGAGCCTCCGAGTATGTTTTTGTGTATTTATGTGTTTGGTTCGCTGATGTGGTGGGACTATGTGATACTGGAATTGTGATGTTCATCGTGCATACAGCTGCAGTAATCACAGATGGGTTCTCTGCCGTCAGGCGGGTCCTCGGTCGGCCGAATTCCAAAGTCTAGGTCCGGCGTTGGTTGTTGTCGCTTTCTTTCCTGACGTCAGTGAGGCAGGAGTATATAAGACACAGCCGACGCCATTTTCTTAAGTCTTTTTTGCCGCGCGGTGCCCGAAGCAGAAGCAGTTCGCAAGTGCTGGTCGGCCAGCTCCTGAATTTATGAAAAATTGGAAACCGAAGTCTTCATTAAAGCTAAGTACCCCGTTGGGGAAATTTTTCTTGCCTCAGACCGATGTCAGAAAAAGTTAACAATTGTATTTCTTGTGGGAAGCAAATACCGCATAAGGATTTCCATTCCCTCTGCATGCCTTGTTTAGGCTCAGACCACGATGTCTCGGGCTGTCGCTTTTGCGCTACTTTCAATAAACGCACTATTAAGCGTCGGGCGGAGTTCGCCCAACACTTTTTTGGTACAGCTTTTGATTATAAAATGTCGTCGGAGACTCCGACTACCGTTTTGTCCAAAAAATGTAAGGACAAGGACTGACACGCGAGGTCCGCGGTCCCCACCGACACCACGCCAGAACCGGCTACACGTGGTCCGGTTCTCAGCGAGACGCCTATGCAGTCCCTGACTACAGACGACACTTCTTTGGTGGGGTCTTCTGTAACCGAGACCGCAGGTACCTCGGCCCATACCCAGACTACAACTACCGAAGCCACTGTGAGCGTTGAGCCTCCTAATGTGGACAGGTCCACTTCCACCCAGGGTGTCTTTAGACCCTCTTCTTCCTTTTCCATTAAGGCCTTTTCTAAGTCCAAATCAGCGAGGCATCCCAAGAGGCCTGTTGCACAGGGCCCATCTCCAGGCCCCATGCCTAAAAAGCAGATGCTCAAAATGGCTGAGGATTTAATTACTCTTATCAGGGGATCCCAACCCCCTCCAGACAAGAGACCCAGAGTGGAGGAAGATTCTCCCTCTTCTGATCAGGGCTCCATTTTTACAGATCATTCTGATGTAGAGGAACACTCTTACTCCCCTTTTGAAGATTCTGATGCAGAGCAGTCCATTCCTTCTGTATCTCCTCCTGAGGATTTTTCTTTTGGAGAAACCTTGCACACCCTGAGGGAACACTTCCATTGGGAAGGCCAAGACTTTTCTGATTCCAAGAAAAGACTTAGGGAATTTCTTCTGTTACCTCAACACAGACCTCTGGCGATACCTCCTGTCTTGGACATACTTGATGATGTTTATTCGGAGGCTTGCCTTAATCCGGATTCCCTGCCTCCTGCCCCAGTCAAGCCTGATAGGTACTACAGAGTTCCTAACTCTCCCCAATTTCTTTTCAAAAGCCATAATGCTGACCCTGAAACCATTTCTCAAGGCCCCAAGGGAATGAAGGCCTCTACTGCTAAGAATCCACTACCTTCCAAAAGAGAGTCTAGATCCTTAGAAAGGTGGGGAAAAAAGGTATATACCTCGGCCACCCTAGCCATGAGGGCCTTAAATTGTCAGTTTCATATGCTTAAATATCAGCAGTTTCTGTTATCACAACTAAGAAATAAAATGTCTCAACCTGAACAACCAGATTTGAAGGAGTTGCAGGATATGATGCATAGTGCAGAACAAGTGGGTAAACACACCTTACAATGTGGCTATGATGCCCTAGAGGCCTCAAGTAGAGCTGCTGTTACAGGATCTGTCATTCGTAGGCATGCATGGCTTAGGGAACAAATCTTGCCTGATCATGTGAAAGCTAAACTACTAGATGCCCCTTTACAAAAGGATGTGCTATTTTGTACTAATGCTGAGGAGATACTACGGAAAATGGAAGAAAAAGCCACATCTATGCAATCTGTCAAAGCTTTTCTACAGGTTCAACCACCACGTTTTAGCAGAAATTGGCCTTCTAAAAATTGGTCCTTTCCAGCCACATACAAGCCCAAAGAGGTAGATACAGGCGCACAAGGGGCAGAGGACAAGCACAAGGATCATATAGAGGCAGGCAATGGCAAACTCCAGCACCAAGAGGTGGCGAAGACAGTGCACAATAATACAGGAAACAAACCCAATGACTTCCTCCTTTCCATGCCAAGCAAGTCTCAGCTGGCAGCTCCCTTGGGAGGAAAGCTGGCATTATTTACAAGAAATTGGCATATTGTCACGACAGACAAATGGATCTTGGACATTATAAACAGAGGCTACAGATTTCATTTTCACACTTCCAAAAATGAGAAGCATGCCAAACCTGCCACACAATCAAAGGGCAGAGGCACAACTACAAATTTCAAAGCTCATAGACATGAAAGTGATTCAAGAGGTACCTACTCACGAACAAGGTCAAGGTTTTTATTCCAGGCTATTTCTGGTACCAAGGAAAGGAACCGACTGGAGACCCATTTTGGACTTATCCATCCTAAACACATTCTTACTCGTACCAAAATTCAAGATGCTCACATTACAGCAGCTTCTTCCCATGCTGGGCAAGGAGTTTTGGCTGGTAACATTGGACCTCAAGGAGGCATACCTGCATGTCCCAATCAGACAAAGCTGCAGAAGATACCTCAGATTTCTTGCAGGTTCAATCCACTATCAATTCTCTGCATTGCCCTTTGGCTTATCTACTGCACCCAGAGTATTCATGAAATGCCTGGCATCAGTAATTGCCTACTGCAGACTTCAAGGGATACAAATTTACCCTTATTTGGACGACTGCCTGATCCAAGCGGACAGCAAGCACATACTTCTGGAACATCTGGTTTATGCAACAAGGTTACTGAATTCTCTGGGATACACAATCAGCAAAGAGAAATCCAAGCTAACACCATCTCAGAAAATAACTTTCCTGGGTGCCAACTTGGACACAAACACCCAGATGGCCAGTCTTATGCCAGAAAAACAGGAGCAACTAACTCAGTACTTCAAAATACTAGCAAATTGTACCAGGCTTACTGCAAGGAAAATCCTGCAGGCTCTGGGCTTCATGGCATCTTGCATTCTTTTAATCCCATGTGCAAAGTTGCATATGAGGAAACTTCAATGGTACCTAAAAAACCTATGGTCTCAACACAGCCACATTTTGGAAACAATAATACCAATAATTCCATGTTTGCAAAAGGAATTTCTATGGTGGGCCCAAGCATGTCAAACAAACACAGGTCTCCCATTCTGCAAGCCTCAATCAAATCAAGTCATCACAACAGACGCCTCAGATTACGCCTGGGGGGCGCACATGACAGACAGGTGCATTCAAGGCAAATGGTCCCAAAAGGAAAAGCACCTGCACATCAATCAAAAAGAAATGCTAGCAGTCATAAATGCAATCAAAGCTTTCAAGGACCTCCTGCATCCAGGACAA
Organism: Protopterus annectens; assembly: GCF_019279795.1. Lineage (NCBI taxonomy): Eukaryota > Metazoa > Chordata > Ceratodontiformes > Protopteridae > Protopterus > Protopterus annectens. The sequence goes on along the minus strand of NC_056728.1, from coordinate 42,742,783 downwards.
TTATTGATAAGAACAGACAACACCACAGTAATGTGGTACATAAACAAACAAGGAGGAACACATTCATACCCCCTGTTCAGACTAGCCATGACACTTTGGAACTTGGCTCTGGAATGGCAACTCGAACTTCAAGCACAGTACTTGCCAGGTTTGGAAAACACGCTGGCAGACATTCTAAGCAGAAATATGACAGATCCACACAAATGGAAGTTGCATCCTCAAGTGTTTACAAAGATAATCCAAGCGTGGGGGAGGCCAGACATAGATCTCTTCGCCTCCCACAGGAATCATCAATTGGAAAAGTTTTGTTCAAGGACCTTTCATCCAAAGGCCTGGAGAGTGGGCGCCCTTTCATTCAGTTGGACAGCATGGACAGTTTACGCTTTCCCACCTCTGCCTCTTCTGCCCAAGGTACTCTTGAAAGCAAGAGCAGACAGACCGAAGATGATACTGATTGCTCCAGACTGGCCAAGACAGCACTGGTACCCACTCCTGAGGAGCCTAACACATACTCCTCCCTGGCCCCTACCTCTAATGCCTCTTCTGCTGACTCAGCACAGCTACAAAACACTTCACAGTCAGCTGAAAACACTCAATCTGGCTGCATGGAAAATTCCTTAACACCACAACAGACCCTACTCTCCAAAGAGGTGCAGGATGTCATTTTGGAGGCCAGGAGGCCATCTACTAGAAAGGCTTACTCCGCAAAATGGAAACAGTTTTGCTCTTGGAATGAGAAAAAAGGCCAGGACCCTAGAAAACTGAATTTGCCTCAGGTATTACAGTATCTAGCTGAGCTGCTGAACAGTGGACTTTCATTTTCCTCCATAAAAATCCATGCCTCAGCCATTTCTGCAGAATTCAACACGGATCCACCCTTATTCTCTCACCCACTCTTAAGACAGTTCCTCAGAGGGGCTAAGAATATAAGACCACCAAGGAAGCAACCAGTGCCAGCCTGGGATTTTAATTACATTCTAGAGAAATTAACATTGCCTCCCTTTGAACCAGCTGCCTCAACAGATTTGCAATATTTGTCCTGGAAAACAGCTTTCCTTTTGGCCATTACCTCAGCTCGTAGGGTTTCGGAACTACAAGCCCTCATGGCTGTGCAGCCTTTTCTCATCTTCCATCAGGACAGGGTTTCCCTTCGAACCAACCCGTCATTTATGCCTAAAGTGGTATCCAGGGTAGCTTTAAATCAAGCCATCCACTTACCTACCTTTTACCCCAATCCTCAAAACAAAGGGGAAAGGCTGCTACACTCCTTAGACATCCATAGACAGCTACGTTATTATTTGGACAGAACAAAGCCTTTCAGGAAATCAGAACAACTTTTTGTATCCTATGCTGTAGGAGCTCAAGGGAGGCCAGTTACCAAACAGACAATTTCAAAATGGATAGGCCACTGCATACGGTTTTGTTACTCCTATCATGGAAAATCTGTCCCTACAGACATCAGATCCCACTCCACCAGGGCCACAGCTATCTCTACAGCCTTTCTCAGAGGAGTTCCCACCAAAGATATTTTGGAGGCAGCCACTTGGAGTTCTGTGCATACCTTCACAAAACACTACCACCTGCCTTTATATTCCAAAACTAGGGCAGGCTTTGCCACTGCTGCACTGCTGTGTTGCAGGGCATTCTGGCTCATCCCAGTTCCTCCTAGTGCCTACCACCCTGTGCGTAGCTTTGGGATTCTACCCATCTGTGATTACTGCAGCTGTATGCACGATGAACATAGTACAGTTTTGTACCTACCATAAATGTAGATGTTCGAGTGCTAATACAGCTGCAGTACAGGTTTCCCTCCCTCCTTCCCCTCTTGGTAAAGGGCTAGGGCCTAACCCCCTTTTCATACAACCTGACTGGGTTATCCTTCTATGGTATATTTGCTTGCATCTACTGATTTTTGATTATTTTGCATTGCATGTATATAAATATAATTTATGTATTGCCTTCCTACTGGGGGCACCTGACATCTGGGGCAAGAAAGACTGAAGAAAATGGCATTGGCTGTGTCTTATATACTCTTGCCTCACTGACGTCAGGAAAGAAAGCGACACCAACCGACACCGGACCTAGACTTTAGAATTCGGCCAACCGAGGACCCGCCTGACGGCAGAGAACCCATCTATGATTACTGCAGCTGTATTAGCACTCGAACATCTACATTTATGGTAGGTACAAAACTGTACTTTGTTTGAGGTTACCTTCTCCTCCTGACTGGTTACACCAGTTTTGAGATGAGAGAGCTCAGCCTCCAGTTTGGCTAAATAGTTGCATCTCTCACATATATTTGAACCTGTTTGGAGGAGGAGAGGGTTGTGTGTGTACATGAGACAGTTGTAACATTGCCTCAAAATTCCCAGATTCACCAGCTGGACTGGAGAGGAAGCCATTGACTGACCTTTGGACATGCTAGAGTAATATAGGGAAACTGAATTTAAGACGGACCAGTAGAGGACAGGGTAATTGTAGAGAGTATAAGAGTAAGTAGTGCTTATGGTTTAATAGTGCTAACTTGTAGGATTACTTAATTGGACCAGTGAAGGGCCTTAGAATGAGAATATGGTGTTTAAATTGAGAGAGAGAGCAGTTCTAAGGGAAAAAGTGAAGAGCAGACTTTGTGGAGCCAGGAATAGTTTAAACCCAATTAGACGGCGCTGCCCACTGTTGCGCTATGCACAAAAACGCGCAAAAGAGGGTTTTAAGAGAGGAAGATGAAGGAGTTTGGAATTGACCCAAAATGGTCAATAAAAGTACAGTTTCAAGTCAGTAACCACTCCCACAGGGGCAGGCAGGCTGCTCAATGTTTTTCACTGCCACTGATCAACAGAGAGACTTCCCTTTAGCCCAAGCAAAAAATGAATAAAACTACAGTTTCAAGTCAGTAACCACTCCCACAGGGGCAGGCAGGCTGCTCAGTGTTTTTCACTGCCACTGATCAACAGAGACTTCCCTTTAGCCCAAATGTCTTTGGATAGGAGTAGTTTGCTGGGTCTGGCTCAGGGTTTAACTCAGGCTAGTGATCCTTCTAGTAAAGCAGTTTCTGGCAAAAGTAAGAGGGATTCCTCTTTTTGAAGAGTTTCAAGGTTTTGAGTCAGAACAAGATGATGTTGGGATGGATACAGGGTTGTTTCCTCAGATTTCTGATTGATTCAAACTCTGAAGAGAGACAAAAATTTCTTATTCTCCCTGTAGGTGTTTTTCATTCTCTGAGACTGTTGCTAGATTGTGCCAGTGTTTTCACGGGGAGAACACTGAGGTTTCTCAGTCCCTCAGAAAATACTATGCATTGTCACAGAAGGAATTTCCAGAACCCACACCCATTCCTCCTGTTCTGTCTACTTTAACAGATGAAAGTGTTACTGTTTGCAGTTTTCCTGATAGTCAGCCAGCTGCCCTAAAAGAGTAGAAAGGATATATAAAGTTCATCAGTCTTTTACATTTTTGTACACTATTCCAAAATCTGACCCAGCAGCTGTAGTAGTTGATCCCACTGTTGATAAGCACTTACTTAATTCCAATTCTACCCTTTCTGATGAGGATGGGAAAATTATTGATAAATATTGGAAAAATTTACTTCTGCAACTTTGATTTTCTTAATTTTGTATTGTCAGGCTCATATGTTAGTTTGTTCTGGCAAACTGAGAAAGTCTGAGGAATGTTGTATCTGCAGTTTCTTCTTGTAAGGAAAAATATGCTGTAAATAAAGTTTATTCTATTGTACAGGTCACTACTCCCTGTTTACAATGCGTGTATGGCTCTGCTGATGCTACTTCCAGGACTATGGCCACTGGTACTGTTTTGAGAAGGTTTGCATGGTTGTATTCTCAGAACATTCCAGATGATGATAAAAATGAGATTTCAGATTCTCAGCCTGGATAGAGTTTGTATTTGGCCCCTCTGCTTCAGAGATCAGAAAGTGCGATGAAAGGAGCAAGCTGATAGGGAATCTCTAATATATTTTTTGCCATCCTTTTTCAAATTTTCCAAGAGGTTTTCTCTTCATCCATTTTTTGCCAAAAAAAAAAAACAAAAAAACAGAATAAAGAGTCTCACCAAAATGTAGGTTAACAGACATTTAAAAAGAAATTGCAAGGGAGTTCCAAAAAGAAGTCTCAAACATCTCCTAACCAAGGACAGTCTTAACAAGTCTGAATGGCTGTTCGAGAGACCTTATGAACTCTTCCCACCCTGGCCCCTTTTTTTCTCCCAGAGAGTTTGAATCTACATTTTTCTCTTTGGAAGTTGATAGCTTCAAACAAATGGGTTGTTAAAGTCATTCAAAAAAGGTTACAGATAGTACTTGGAGGAAATCCTTTCACTCCTTTCCAGGGGGTCATTCCTCATACTTCAGATAACTTTCATCACACACTGTCCCAAGGAGTGATAGAACCAATTTATCCTTCCTAGCTGGGGAAGTTTTTTTCCCCCAAGGATGTCCCAAGAGTTAAAGAAAGAACATTCTTGGAGACCAGTTTTGGATCTTTCTTTCCTAAACCTGTTTGTGTTGGTGCCCGTATTCAAAATGATGTCACTTAACTACCTATTACTTCTTCTTCTTTGAAATTTCTTGGCAACACTAGATTTAAAGATGCATAACATCGCATCCATATTCATCCTGAGTTCAGCTACAGGGCATTCACATTTTTCCATATTTAGACAATTTGCTTATCTTTGCAGAGTCATTTTCAAAGTCTGAGGAATCTCTCTCTCTCTCTCTCATGGGTAAGCGATTTTTTATACAAACTGGCACTTGAAGAGAACATTCAAAAGTAATTTTTTTACTCCTTCATGCAGGATGGTGTTCTCGGGATGTTAACTAGACCCCTCAGTTCAGAGAGACTTTCTTCCATAGAAATAATGGATCTTTATCTAGATCTGTTTCTAAGGTTTTCCAGTCGGACTTTGGTCACTGGGAAGGAATACCTCAGGGTTTTGGGTCTCATGGCGTCTATGATTCCCATGATACCCCCTGGCAAGACTTCACGTGAGAAAGATCCAGTGGTAACTAAAATCTCTTTGATCCCAGCATCAACAGCCTTTATTTTTCAAATCCCAGTGCTGGGATTTGTCCAAAGAGAAATTATTTTGTGGAGGCAACAGATATCCTTAAATCCAGGTCTTTCCTTCTCCAAAGCAGTTAGTCACAACAGAAACTTTGGACCTTAATTGGGGAGCAGTTTTCAGGTAAGATAAAAATACAGGGTGTGCTGGACACCAAAGGCTGATGCAGACACACAAGTATCAAGGAAATGCTTGCCCTGATTAAGGCACTCGCTCTCTCAACCATGTTTGGCCCCCAGGACCTCTTCAAGTGGTTGTAGACAATACCACAGTCATGTGTTGTATGGTGGAACCAGATCATACTCCCTTTGCAGACTAGCCATGTTAGATTGGGATATAGCTTCACAGTGCAATGTCACTCTAAAGGGATCCTATATTCTGTCAGAGCAAAACGTAAGAGCAAAATTGTTTGGCAAGCAAATTGAGCAGGATCAGGACAGACCCTCATGAATAAAAATGGATCAAAGTCTTTGAAGACGCCCCCCCCCATCTGATTTGTGTGAACGTGATCTATTCTATGTATTTAAGACCGCTTTGCCTCCTCTCTGAACAATCAGTGGGCAAGATTTCCATTCCAGGACTCCATGCAAGAAGGCTTGAAAGACTTATGCTTTTTTTCCCTTGCACAAGAATTTTTCTGTATGGTTTTAAACCCTTTCCACTTATATTCAGGGTACTTCTGAAGATTCAGAAGGAATCCCCCTAGGTCATTGTAGTTACTTCCTTCTGGCACAGACAGATGTTGTTCTCCCTTTTGATACAGGCAGTCACCAGTCCACTTCATATGACTGCCTGGAGGCTATGGTCCTATTCCCTTTAGGGACCTGTTTACTGAGGAAGTGCAGAAGGTATAAATGAAGACAAGAAAGCCTGCTACAAGAAAAGTTTTTCTAGCTGGTACCACCAGCATAACCAGCACCCATTCAGGAATAATTGTTCTCTGGTTCTACAAGATTTGTGTGAGCTACTATCCTATGTTGTTTTTTTTTCCCCCTCTGGCAGGGTTCATTTATCAGTCATTTCAGTGTGTCTGCCCATGGGTCCTTCTCTTTCAAAGCGGTTGCATGTCAAAATGTTCGTAGAAAGGGTTTTGCATAAGAGACTTCCAAGTAAACTGGTGGCCCATCCTTGGGATCTTAATTTTGTGTTAGAGAGAATGATAGTTGCTCCATTTGAAGCAGCTAATCTGGCTGACTTGAGGTGTTAACATTGAAAACAGTTCTGCTGATTGTTGACCTCTGCAAGACGGGTATCTGCATTGCAAGCTCTTATGGTGAGTTAACTCTGTCTCATTTTCCATAAGGACAGGGTTTCTTTGAGAACTAATTCCGAGTTTACTTTAAGCCAAACTATCTACCTCTCTGTTTTCTTTCCTGAACCTAAAAATCAGGGAGAAAAGGGTATTCCATACCTTGGACGTTCACAGACAACCATCTTGGCAGAACTAAATCATTCAGATCTTCGGATCAGTTGTTCATTTCTTGCGAAGGTAAGAAGGGGCAACCTGTGTCAAAATACAGTCCAAGTTGTATAAGGCTATTGCCTTTTGTTATACTTACCGTAACAGAACTATTCAAGGCAGGGTCAAGGCGCACTCTACAAAGGCTTGGCTTTATGGCTTTTTGAAAGGATTGGATTCTAGATGTATTCTAGAAGCTGCTACTTGGTCCTGTGTACATAATTTTAAAAAGCACTGTAAGCTTTTCTGTAGGTCCAAATCATGTTTTGATAGGACTCCATGGGCCACTGGACTACTCTCCTTTACCTCCCAAATGTAGTTAGCTAAAGTGATCTACTCAGATAGCTAAGGCTACTGCAGAAGTGATAAATGTGATGAATATAGTACAGTTATGCAAGTAAAACTTACTATAACAGTAGATGTTTGAATGATCACTGCTGCAGTAGCCAGTCCCTCCCTCCATTCTGTTTTTTTTTTCCTGTCAGTGTGCACATTCATTTATTTATGCATTTATTTATTTATTTATGTATATATGTTCCTCGCATTGTCCTTTCAGATTCAGACTCCCTTGCACTGCTGATAGGTTAACTCTGCTCATCTCAAGCTGCCTGACAATTTAAATGCATGCTCATCTCAAGCTGCCTGACAATTTAAATGCATGGAAGGTGCAGTGAAGCTTTGGAAGCTGGCAGGCTGTTATATCCTTGGCAGGATATAACTTAAGCTACTGCAGCAGTGATCATTTAAACATTCAAGGTTATGGTAAGTTTTTCTTACACAACTGTACTTTTTTTTTTTTCCTTGTGTCATCCAGGCATTGTTATGCATTTATGGTCTAACTCCACATCCATGTATCAGCTGACAGGGATGAAGGCAATGCTGGCCTCAAGCATGCTTCTGAATGTGCTTGGCCACAGCTAGAGTACAACGTACACTATATGCTCAACCACCATTCCCCCCGTCTCTTTCTTCAGCAACTGATTTGATGATTTATCACAGATGATCTACAGAACACTCATCACCTGTCTATGCCCTGGAGCAAGCAAGCACATTACGTATTAGAATAGTGTCAGGTTTTGTACAGATAGTGGTCATGTGTTAAGTTGATTTGGCTTGCAGAAATGTTCCTGTAAAAAAGCTTTTTCAACTTACTGTTAAATATGTAATGTTTGAAAGAGTTGACTTGCCCTTTATTGCATATTGAAAGGCATAGCAAAATGGAAGGAACATTCCGCTGTACCTTACTGAACTAACTGGGAATTTTCAGAAGGTCTATATAGCACTGAATCTAGATGAATGCCGTATGGCATATAGGAAGGACGAGTCACTCTGACAACAGTGCTGCTCCACTGTGACAAAGTGTAGTTTGTGTCCCACCATTATTTCAGTGTATAACTGTGCTTCTGTATCATCTGTTTGTATTTGTAATACATGTACATACACATACACATTGTCTTTATATTAGTATGTCATGATGTATTGCTTGATCTTCATAGTGACCAAGTGCAAAGCACATTAAGCTGTGTAGTACATAGCATAGCCACACCTTTTAATGAAGCCCTATGGAAAGATAGATTATTTGACTGCTCCTATTATTTGTACCTTTTTAGAATATTTCATAATACTTATGTACGTATAATACTTGTACCACAAGGTCAAAATAGGTGCCACCACCTCCGACAGCAGACCTGTCACTATCCCAAAGGATCTGTCCTGGGACCCCTACTCTTTGGCATCTACTTCTCAGAGGTCCAGGCAAAGACAAAGGGGCTGTGGTTGACCAAGTTTGCAAATGACTGTAAGTTGAGTGCTGTCAATGACTCCCCAAATGGTGTTAACTTGCTGCAAGAGGGTCTCTCAGCAACAAATGATGGGTGTTAAAGTCATGGCCTTAGGTTAAACTCAGAAAAATGTATTATCATACCATTCGGCAAAAACATGGCCCCTACTGATTACCACATCAGCGGCAACCTCCTAAGCACACAACCTGTAGTGAGAGACCTGGATACTCTGGTTGACAACAATCTCACATTTGACCATCCTGTAGCGGCAGTGGTCAGAAAAGCCTTTTACTTTGTTCATCTCATAAGTAAAGGAATTGCATCCAGAAAAAAAGAGGTTATTGCGTCTCTGTACTCCTCCCTCATTAGGCCTATAATTGAGTGTAACACCCCGTTTGGTATGTACCTCTCCAAACACCTGCACCAATCAAAAAGGCCACAGAGATACCTCAAAAAGAGAGGCATCTAATACCTGTCATATGTGGACAGGCTCAAATCACTGGCACTCTACTCGGTATCATACAGATTGCTCAGAGGTGATCTGTGTCTTACCTACAAGGCAATATCGGGTATTGGAGATTATCCATATTTGTCTCCTCACACATTACCAGCTCAAAAATTCTAAATCTAATATGCAACGTCAATAAAACTTGCTGTTGAGACAGGTTTGTCTCCCAGAGGCTGCCCCGTCTCTGGAAAAGACTTCCCATACATGTCAGAGTACCTCGCTGACCCTGTTCATGTGCAACCATGATGAGTGGGTGGGAAACCACATATTTGTCTCTGGGGTTCCACCTTTGTCTCTCATTGGTAGGGGTGGCAGGTGCTTGGCTAGGCTTGTAAGGGCCCCAGGGCCATTAGCCTAGTAACCTCCTATGACCCTTTATATTAGTTTGTATGCCATTTCTTTGCTTTTCCTCACTTGCCATTTTTATGACATTTTTATGACATTCAGCATGTTGTTCTTTATTTCTGTTCTGTTCTGTTGCACCTCTCCATCTGTTCTCACCCATAAATGTGTTTTTAGCTCTATAACTGTTCCTTCAGTCTTTCAGGTATATTACTGGAAAAAAGAGAATGCATACGTAATACAATAATGTTTCTCAAAATGTGTGTATAGAGAAGTTCAAACTTTGCTCAGTTTGTCTTCTTGTTCTTCTTTATCTTTTTATGGCCTGCTATTTAATTTTTTGCAGCATTTTCAGTACATAACAAAATCTTATTTGAAACCATACATAATGTTGTG
>NC_056728.1:42723224-42728224 GCF_019279795.1 Protopterus annectens | reverse complement strand
ACGTTGGTATATATTGGAGAGGCATAAAGTAGGGTGGAGATAATGTGGGAATTTGCTACTGAAATCTTTGCTGCTTTGGTGAGAAGTTGCTTATTTCTGTATAACGCTCCTAGTTTTTTGTGGATTTTTTTTATGGTTATAAATATGTGAATATCAGATTTTAGTTTGTCTATTTCCACTCCTAGCAATTTGGTGTGTTCTGTTGGGTGTATAGTGGTGTCTTTTGCTGTGATGTTGAAGTGAGAGTTGTTTTGAGTATGTTTGGTGGGTTAGAAGATGAGTAGTTTAGTTTTGGTTGGGTTGAGTATTAATTGGGCATCGGATAACCAAGTTTCAACAGAGGAAAAGGCTTCCTGCGTGACTTTTTGCAGTTTGGGTAGGGACTGGGCTTAGCAGATGATGAGTCATCTGTTTATTGTATGAGTGTGCCATGTTTGGTGGCAGAGGCTAGATTATTGGTGAAAATAGAGAAGAGTAGGGGTCCAAGGATGAATCCTTGGGGAACCCCTATAGAGACAGGTAGTTGGGGATATATGTCATTCTGCCATACAAAGGATTGTTGGTGGTCAGACAGGTAACTCTGAAACCAGTTGGTGACTGATTGAGAGAAGGATAGGTTATTGAGGACAGAGATGAGTTGTTTGTGTGGGACCATGTCAAATGCTTTAGATGGGTCTAGGAAAGTAGCAGATGAGAGAGAGCCATTGTTTTTATGCTGAAGGATAGTGTTAGTAAAGGAGAGTAAGGCAGTGGTGGTGCTATGGTTTGGTCGGAAACCATGCTGGGTATTGGAAAGGAGGTTGTTAGTAAGGAGGTAGTATGAGACCTGAGAGTGAATGCATCTCTCTAGTATTTTGGAGAGTGGAGAGAGAATAGCTATGGGGCGGTAATTGGGAGGGCAGTTATATGTGATACTTTCCATAGTGTGGGATTGTAACTTTCTGACAGAGATCGGTTAATCACGATGGATACTGGGTAGGTCAGAGGTATTCACTTGGGAGGTTGTCTGCTGCTAATTTGGTGGGCTTAAGTTTAGTTAAGAGTTTTTTTTTTTTATGTTTGAGGTAGGTACAGGATTAAAAGAGAAGGCAGTGGGGAGATTACTAGTTGAAGGTGTGGGTTGGAGGGGAGGGGGTTGTGTTATTTAGCTAGTGATAGTATGGTTTGTGTGTGTGAAGTGTGTGTTGAATGAGGTAGTAATATTTTTGGAGGAGTGAGGGATGTTAGGAGGAGGGGTACTGACTTTACCTGGGTGGAGGATGGAGTTTATGGAGGACCAGAATTGTTTGGGGCTGTGTTGGGAGGAGTCTATGGCAGACTGGTAGTATTGGAATTTGTCCTGTTTTATTAGCTTTTTGATTCTATTGCGAAGTTCTAGGAATTTCTGTCTAATTGAGGGGGTTTTGGTTTTGTGCCAGTGCTCCCAGGCTTTATCCCTGTTTTTCATTTCTGACTTAATGGTTTTCTGTACCTATGGGGAGGGTTGTGCTTTGGTTCTGGAAAGTCTTATGGGGGCATGGTAATTAAGGATTCTTAGGAAGATAGTATTAAAAAATTCAACCGCATTGTCAAGACTGAGGTACTTTAGAGGATGCCAGTTATTCTTTGAGGGATGAGATGAATGTGAGTGGGTTAAAGTTTATTTTTTTATGTATTTGACAGTAAATGACAGGTTTAGCTTGGTATAGGTATTTTTTGAGTATGAGTGTTTGGGAGAGATCACTGAGGCTAGCTGATAAGCAACCTGTTATATATGACTGGGGGCTCTTACTGACTAGTATCCAATCCAGGGTAGTGTGCTTGCTGGAGTTTTTATTTATCCTGGTTGGCTACTGGACTAGTTGGGTAAAGCCATGAAAGTTTACGTGATGGGTTGGATGGTTGCCAGAACAGGATTGCCAGTCAATATTGAAATCACCAAAAATTATAGTTTCTTGGGGGAGATGGTAGGTAGACCAGTTGAGGAGGTTTTCTAGTGGAGGGATGTTTTGGCCAGGTGGGAAGTAGCATACAATTATGTTGATGGTTTTGTTTTGGTTTATTTTGAGGTTGGTATATATTATTTCTTCATTGCCTATTTGTGGAGCTGATGATTTTAAGATCTGGATGTTTAGATGCTGTTTAAATATTATAGCTACACCGCCTCCTTTCTTGTTTAGCCGGTCTACTCTTAGTATGCCGTTACCGGTAGGGAGGATTTGCATACTGGTAATGTGAGGCTTTAGCCAGGTTTCTGTCAAGATGGCTATATCTGGGGAGTACAAGTCTATGGTGGCATAGAGTTCATGGACTTTGCTGGATATACTTCTAATATTTAGGCTTAGTAGAAGGAAGTCACTTGGCTTTCTGTTGGCCTTTATATGGGAGAAGTTGTGGTTTGTAGTCTGATTATGAGGATTGGAGTTTGAGATGGTAGGGCCAGGTTTGGGGTGGATGTCTCCACTTAGGGCTACTTTTGATATGCATGAGATTATTAGTTTTCTCAGTTTATGAATGTGTTTGTTTATTAGGGAAACTTTATGATTGTGCTCTGTGAGTAATAGGTATGGTGGGAGGGTTAGTATGTTAAGTTGTAGGGATGGTTTATGTTTGAGTAATATAGTTGGTAGAATATGTGGGGGTGCATAGGGATGGTTCTTGAGTTGGTGGGAGGGGAGCTGAGTGAGGGTGAGACATGAGTGGTGGTGTGAGTAGTAGTATAGTGGTAGTGTGGGGGAATGATGAAGTTTTGGTGGGATGTGAGATATGCAAGGAGAGTGCATGCAGTGAGCATAGGTAAGGTATGCTTGTACTTGTTAGCTGAGGAGGAGTGGTAGTAGTGGGAAGATGGAGGAGTATGTGTATGTATGTATATATATATATATATATATATATATATATGTGTGTGTGTGTATATATATATATATATATATATGTGTGTGTGTGTGTGCGTGTATGTATGTGTATCTTGCTGTCTTGTAGGCTATTGTGTAAACTGAAACATTTCCTCTGTGTAATTATCTCTTGGCTAGTGGGGGCTGGTTCTTTTGTGTTCTTGTAAAAAAAAAAGAAGTTGCTGTCTTTGCACACAGTGCAGACTGGAGAAGTTGTTGACTGCAACTGAGCTACAAAATATAAGTATCTTGATTTTTTTGATTATTTTTACAGATTACTGTTTTTACAATTTAATATATATAAAGCACTTTGTCTATTCAGTATCTTCACAAATCCTTATCTGTTTAAAAACTTTCATTTGTCTCTGTAGTGCTTGCTGTCTTGTAGGCTATTGTGTTCCACCCTCCCTCCCTGTTGGTGTCTTGCTCTTATACTTGGTGGCTTTGCAGTTGCCCACCCCTACTGTGACACACCTCCCAGTCTAGTGTCATTAGCTCATTCTGCTTAATACAGAGAGAACATTTGATGAGGCCTTCTGTTCCTCCTTTTTCCCTTTCAAAAAGTAAAACAAAACTTTTTTTTTATTTATTTTTTTTTTCTCTTTCGCCTGAACCTTCTTGTGTTCTGACTGTCCTCAAACATTTTGGAAATATACAGTATATTTCAGAGCATTTGTTATAACTGTATTTGCTATAACTGATTAAGTATTTTTTTCTGGCTTTTTGATTATTTACTGCTTAGCGACTGCATTTTAGCCTGTTTATACAGCTCTGCATTCTATTTAAACTGTTTTTGTGTTGATTAACTGTTTTGCACTTTTAAAAAGTTAGTTGTTGCTTAATTTTACCTGTAGGCTAACACACTCAAGTGCGCTAGCCGCTTAAAAGCATTTATAGCATTTACTGTCTGTTTTTCCTCTGTTTTCTGCAAAAAAAAAAAAAAAATTTTTTTTCCCGCCTTACTGAACTAGAATAGTCCAGTCTTCAGAGTTTGCTGATCTCTGGGCTTTGGCTTGGTTCCTGTGCTATTCCATATCCTTATTTGGATAAAGGGAAGCTTCTTTGTTCACCAGTGGGAGTGGGGAGCACTGAGCAGCCTATTTGTCCCTAGAGCAGTGGTTCCAGCCAGAAACTTGTAGTCTATTGGCCATTTTGGGTCAATTCCTAGCTCTTTTCAACCCCTGCTATAAAGTCCGCTTTTATGATTTAGCGGAGTTGCCCATAGAGCACCATCGGGCGCCGGTTAAACAAGGTTAAACTATTTCTGGCTCTGTAAAGTCTGCTCTTCAATTTTTCCCTTAGAACTTCTCTACTTGCAATCTAAACAGTCTATTCTCTATCTCAAAAGCTCAGCACTTGCTCCTAAAGCATTTTTATATAGGTAAAGTACTTGTATACTAAACAAAGTACTACATTAGCCTAGAATCCCCTTGAGTACCCATTTCCCTATAGGTCCCTTCTGACTCAGTTACACAGCAAACTTTTTTCACTTTTTCTAGCATGTGAAGGGTCAGTTGCTAGCGTCCTCTCCTGTTCAGCTGGTGAATCTGGGCATCTTGAGGCAATGTTACAATTGCCTCATGTACACAGACAACCCACTCCTTCTCCCACAAAACACAAATACATGTGAGAGATGCAACTATATAGCCAAACTGGAGGCTGAGCTCTCTCAACTCAGGACTGGCAAGACCAGACAGGAGGAGAAGGAAACCACGCACACCACAAACCCAGTTTCACATAGAACTATCACAACTGCAAAACAAACACATAAACACACAAAGACATACTCGGAGGCACTGATCAAAAATCTACCAAAACTACAGAGGCCACCAAAGCAGACACCCAAGCAACTGCCACCTCAAGACATAAGACATGCAACACATAGTTCTCAAAGTCAGTGTGCTAAACAGTCACAGCCCTTAAGGCCAAACACAATGCCAGACACACTTGTTATAGGTGACTCCATAGTCAGACACACTGACGTCCCACTCACCAGACTGAACAAGGAAAAGGTCACAGTAAGCTGCCTGTCAGGCACTAGAATCCGCAACATAACACAAGCACTCGGGTCACTCCACAGGAAGTACAAGTATGACTCAGTCATTGTCCATGCCGGTGTGAACGACC